>NW_025957450.1:0-35352 GCF_023159225.1 Perognathus longimembris pacificus
AATCAGATTCTTCTGAGGATTTCCCAGTACATTATCCTTTCCCTGTGTAATTACCTTAACAAGCTCCAGCTGTTTTTATTCTCAGAAGGGATACTCCCTGATATACAGCTTCCTACCCCCTTCGTAAGTACAGGTCCTAAATGAGCTTTTTTCTCTGTCCCTCACCACAATCCAGAATCTTTGCGGGAGTTACCAGTACAGTAACCATACCAGGAACTTCTTAATTTATTAAGCTACTGCTTTTCTTAATCTCAGTGGAGATATTTACTGATAAACAGCTAATTACCCAGTATGTTCATGTCTTTCCTAAATGAGCTTTTATCTCTCTCCCCTCACCACAAATCAGATTCTTCTGAGGAGTTACCAGTACATTAACCTTACCTCTATATAATTACCTTAACAAGCTCCAGCTGTTCTTACTCTCAGAAAGGATACTCCCTGATATACTGCTGCCTACCCTCTGCGTAAGTGCAGGTACTAAATGAGCTTTTTTCCCTGTTCCCTCACCAAAATCCAGATTCTTTTGGGGAGTTACCAGTACAGTAACCATACCAGGAAGTACTTAATTTATTACGCTACTGCTTTTCTTAATCTCAGTGGAGGTATTTACTGATAAACAGCTACCTACGCAGCATGTTCATCTCATTCCTAAATGAGCTTTTATCTCTCACCCTCACCACGAATCAGATTATTCTGAGGAGTTCCCAGTACATTATCCTTTCCCCTGTGTATTTACCTTAACAAGATCCTGCTGTTTTTATTCTCAGAACGGATACTCCCTGATATACAGCTGCCTACCCCCTTCGTAACTGCAGGTCCTAATGAGCTTTTTTCTCTGTCCCTCACCACAATCCAGATTCTTTTGGGGAGTTACCAGTAGAGTAACCATACCAGGAAGTACTTAATTTAATAAGCTACTGCTTTTCTTAACCTTAGTGGAGATATTTACTGATAAACAGCTACCTACCCAGTATGTTCATGTCGTTCCTAAATGAGCTTTTATCTCTCTCCCTTTACCACAAATCAGATTCTTCTGAGGAGTTCCCAATACGTTAACCTGTCCTCGATGTAATTACCTTAACATGTTCCAGCTGTTCTTATTCTCAGAAGGGATACTCCCTGATATACAGCTGTGTACCACATTCGTAAGTGCAGGTCCTAAATGAGCTTTTTTCTCTGTTCCCTCACCACAATCCAGATTCTTTTGGGGCGTTACCAGTACAGTAACCATTCCAGGAAGTACTCAATTTTTTAAGCTACTGCTTTTCTTAATCTCAGTGGAGATATTTCCTGATAAACAGCTACCTACCCAGTATGTTCAGGTCGTTCCTAAATGAGCTTTTATCTCTCTCCCCTCACCACAAATCAGATTCTTCTGAGGAGTTCCCAGTACATTATCCTTTCCCCTGTGTAATTACCTTAACAAGCACCAGCTGTTCTTATTCTCAGAAGGGGTACTCCCTGATATACTGCTGCCTACCTCCTGCGTAAGTGCACGTCCTAAATGAGCTTTTTTCTCTGTTCGCTCACCACAATCCAGATTCTTTTTGGGAGTTACCAGTACAGTAACCATACCAGAAGTACTTATTTTATTAAGCTACTGCTTTTCTTACTCTCAGTGGAGATATTTACTGATAATCAGCTACCTACGCAGCATGTTCATGTCGTTCCTAAATGAGCATGTTCATGTCGTTCCTAAATGAGCTTTTATCTCTCTCCCCTCACTACAAATCAGATTTTTATGAGGAGTTCCCAGTACATTATCCTTTCCCCTGTTTAATTACCTTAAGAAGATCCAGCTGTTTTTATTCTCAGAAGGGATACTCCCTGATATACAGCTGCCTACCCCCTTCGTAACTGCAGGTCTTAAATGAGCTTTTTTCTCTGTTCCCTCACCACAATCCAGATTCTTTTGGGGAGTTACCAGTACAGTCACCATACCAGGAAGTACTTCATTTATTAAGCTACTGCTTTTCTTAATCTCAGTGGAGATATTTACAGATAAACAGCTACATACGCAGCATGTTCATGTCGTTCCTAAATGAGGTTTTATCTCTCTCCCCTCGCCACGAATCTGATTCTTCTGAGGAGTTCCAAGTACATTATCCTTTCCCCTGTGTAATTACCTTAACCATCTCCAGCTGTTTTTATTCTCAGAAGGGATACTCCCTGATATACAGCTTTGTACCACCTTCGTAAGTGCAGGTCCTAAATGAGCTTTTTTCTCTGTTCCCTCACCACAATCCAGAATTCTTTTGGGAGTTACCAGTACAGTCACCATACCAGGAAGTACTTAGTTTATTAAGCTACTACTTTTCTTAATCTCAGTTGGAGATATTTACTGATAAACAGCTACCTACGCAGCATGTTCATGTCGTTCCTAAATGAGGTTTTATCTCTGTCCCCTCACCACAAATCAGATTCTTCTGAGGAGTTCCCAGTACATTAAACTTTCCTCAATGTAATTACCTTTACAAGCTCCAGCTGCTCTTATTATCAGAAGGGATACTCCCTGATATACAGCTGCCTACCACCTTCGTGTGTGCAGGACCTAAATGAGCTTTTTTCTCTGTTCCCTCACCACAATTCAGATCCTTTTAGGAGTTCCCAGTACAGTCACCATACCAGGAAGTACTTAATTTATTAAGGTACTGCTTTTCTTAATCTCAGTGGAGATATTTATTGATAAACACCTACCTACCCATTATGTTCATGTCGTCTATCCTAAATGAGCTTTTATCTATCCCCTCACCACAATCAGATTCTTCTGAGAGTTCCCAGTACATTAACCTCTCCTCGATGTAATTACCTTAACAAGCTCCAGCTGTTCTTATTCTTCAGAAGGGATACTCCCTGATATACAGCTGCCTACCCCCTTCATAAATGCAGGGCCTAAATGAGCTTTTTCTCTGTTCCCTCACCACAATACAGATTATTTTGGGAGTTACCAGTACAGTATCCATAACAGGAAGTACTTAATTATTAAGCTACTGCTTTTCTTAATCTCATTGGAGATATTTACTGATAAACAGCTACCTACGCAACATGTTCATGTCGTTGCTAAATGAGCTTTATCTCTCTCCCCTCACCACAATCAGATTTTTCTGAGGAGTTCCAGTACATTATCCTTTCCCCTGTGTAATTACATTAACAAGCTCCAGCTGTTTCTTATTCTCAGAAGGGATACTCCCTGATATACAGCTGCCTACCCCCTTCGTAAGTACAGGTCCTAAATGAGCATTTTTCTCAGTTCCCTCACACAATCCAGATTATTTTGGGGTGTTCCAGTACAGTAACCATACCAGGAAGTACTTAATTTATTAAGCTACTGCTTTTCTTAATCTCAGTGGAGATATTTACTGATAAACACCTACCTAAGCAGCATGTTCATGTCGTTCCTAAATGAGCTTTTATCTCTCTCCCCTCACCACAAATCAGATTCTTCTGAGGAGTTCCCAGTACATTATCCTTTCCCCTGTGTAATTACCTTAACAAGCTCCAGCTGTTTTTATTCTCAGAAGGGATACTCCCTGATATACAGCTGCCTACCCCCTTCGTAAGAACAGGTCTTAAATGAGGTTTTTTCTCTGTTCCCTCACCACAATCCAGATTCTTTGCGAGGAGTTACCAGTACAGTAACCATACCAGGAATTCTTAATTTATTAGCTACTGCTTTTCTTATCTCAGTGGAGATATTTACTGATAAACTGCTACTTACCCAGTATGTTCATGTCTTCCTAAATGAGCTTTTATCTCTCTCCCTCACCACAAATCAGATTCTTCTGAGGAGTTCCCAGTACATTAACCTTACCTCTATATAATTACCTTAACAAGCTCCAGCTGTTCTTACTCTCAGAAAGGATACTCCCTGATATACTGCTGCCTACCCTCTTAAGTGCAGGTTCTAAATGAGCTATTTTCTCTGTTCCTCACCACTATCCAGATTCTTTGGGGAGTTCCAGTACAGTAACTATACCAAGCAGTACTTAATTTATTAAGCTACTGCTTTTCTTAATCTCAGTGGAGATATTTACTGATATACAGCTACCTACCCATGTTCATGTAGTTCCTAAATGAGCATGTTCATGTCGTTCCTAAATGAGCTTTTATCTCTCTCCCCTCACCACAAATCAGATTCTTATGAGGAGTTCCCAGTACATTATCCTTTCCCCTGTGTAATTACCTTAAGAAGATCCAGCTGTTTTTATTCTCAGAAGGGATACTCCCTGATACACACCTGCCTACCCCCTTCTTAACTGCATGTCTAAATGAGCTATTTTCTCTGTTCCCTCACCACAATCCAGATTCTTTTGGGGAGTTACCAGTACTGTAAACATCCCAGGAATTACTTAATTTATTGAGCTACTGCTTTTCCTTATCTCAGTGAAGATATTTACTGATAAACAGCTACCTACCCAGTATGTTAATTTCGTTCCTAAATGAGATTTTATCTCTCTCCCCTCACCACAAATCAGATTTTTCTGAGGAGTTCCAGTACATTAACCCTTCCTTGATATAATTACATTAACAAACTCCACCTGTTCTTATTCTCTGAAGGGATACTCCCTGATATGCAGCTGCCTACCACCTTCGTAAGGGCAGGTCCTAAATGAGCTTTTTTCTCTGTTCCCTCACCACAATCCAGATTCTTTTGGGAGTTTCCAGTACAGTAACCATACCAGGAAGTACTTATTTATTAAGCTACTGCTTTTCTTAATCTCAGTGGAGATATTTACTTAAACACCCTACGTACGCAGCATGTTCATGTCGTTCCTAAATGACGTTTTATCTCTGTCCCTCACCACAAATCAGATTCTTCTGAGGAGTTCCCAGTATATTATCCTTTCCCTTGTGTAATTACCTTAACAAGCTCCAGCTGTTTTTATTCTCAGAAGGGATTCTCCCTGATATAACAGCTGCCTACCCCCTTGGTGAGTGCAGGTCCTAAATGAGCTTTTTTCTCTGTTCCCCTCACCACAATCTCGATTCTTTTGGGGAGTTCCAGTACAGTAACCTATACCAAGCAGTACTTAATTTATTAAGCTACAGCTTTTCTTAATCTCAGTGGAGATATTTACTTGATAAAAAGCTACCTATGCAGCATGTTCATGTCGTTCCTAAATGAGCTTTTATCTCTCTCCCCTCACCACAAATCAGATTCTTCTGAGGATTTCCCAGTACTTTATCCTTTCCCCTGTGTAATTACCTTAACAAACTCCAGCTGTTTTGATTCTCAGAGGGATACTACTGATATACAGCTGCCTACCCCTTCGTAGTGCAGGACCTAAATGAGCTTTTTCTCTGTCCCTCACCACAATCCAGATTCTTTTGGGAGTTACCAGTACAGTAACCATACCAGGAAATACTTAATTTAAAAGCTACTGCTTTTCTTAACCTCAGTGGAGATATTTACTGATAAACAGCTACCTACCAGTATGTTCATGTCGTTCCTAAATGAGCTATTAGCTCTCTCCCTCACCACAAATCAGATTCTTTTGAGGAGTTCCCAGTACGTTAACCTGTCCTCGATGTAATTACCTTAACATGTTCCAGCTGTTCTTATTCTCAGAAGGGATACTCCCTGATATACAGCTGTGTACCACATTCGTAAGTGCAGGTCCTAAATGAGCTTTTTTCTCTGTTCCCTCACCACAATCCAGATTCTTTTGGGGAGTTACCAGTACAGTAACCATACCAGGAAGTACTTAAGTTTATTAAGCTACTGCTTTTCTTAATCTCAGTGGAGATATTTACTGATAAACAGCTACTACGCAGCATGTTCATGTCGTTCCTAAATGAGCTTTTATCTCTCTCCCTCACCACAAATCAGATTCTTCTGAGGAGTTCCCAGTACATTATCCTTTCCCTGTGTAATTAACTTAACAGCTCCAGCTGTTTTTATCTGAGTAGGATACTCCCTGATATACAGCTACCCACCCCCTTCGTAAGTGCAGGTCCTAAATGAGCTTTTTTCTCTGTTCCCTCACCAAAATCCAGATTCTTTTGGGGAGTTACCAGTACAGTAACCATAACAGGAAGTACTTAATTTATTACGCTACTGCTTTTCTTAATCTCAGTGGAGATATTTACTGATAAACAGCTACCTACGCAGCATGTTCATCTCATTCCTAAATGAGCTTTTATCTCTCACCCCTCACCACGAATCAGATTATTCTGAGGAGTTCCAGTACATTATCCTTTCCCCTGTGTAATTACCTTAACAAGATCCTGCTGTTTTATTCTCAGAAGGGATACTCCCTGATATACAGCTGCCTACCCCCTTCGTAACTGCAGGTCCTAAATGAGCTTTTTTCTCTGTTCTCTCACCACAATCCAGATTCTTTGGGGGATTCCACTACAGTAACCAAACCAGGAAGTACTTTATTTATTACGCTACTGCTTTTCTTAATTCTCAGTGGAGATATTTACTGATAAACAGCTACCTACGCAGCATGTTCATGTCGTTCCTAAATGAGCTTTTATCTCTCTCCCCTCACCACAAATCAGATTCTTCTGAGGAGTTCCAGTCATTATCCTTTCCCCTGTGTAATTACATTAACAAGCTCCAGCTGTTTTTATTCTCAGAAGGGATACTCCCTGATATACAGCTCCTACCCTCTAAGTATGTGCAGGTCTTAAATGAGCTTTTTTCTCTGTTCCCTCACCACAATCCAGATTCTTTTGGGGAGTTACCAGTACAGTAACCATACCAGTAAGTACTTAATTTATTAAGTTACAGCTTTCTTAATCTCAGTGGAGATATTTACTGATAAACAGCTAACTACGCAGCATGTTCATTTCGTTCCTAAATGAGTTTTAATCTCTCCCCCTCACCACAAATCAGATTCTTCTGAGGAGTTCCAGTACATTATCCTTTCCCCTGTGTAATTACCTTAACAAGCTCCAGCTGATTTTATTCTCAGAAGGATACTACTGATATACAGCTGTGTATCACATTCGTAAGTGCAGGTTCTAAATGAGCTTTTTCTCTGTTCCCTCACCACAATCCAGATTCTTTTGAGGAGTTACCAGTACAGTAACCATACCAGGAAGTACTTAACTTATTAAGCTCCTGCTTTTCTTATTCTCAGTGGAGATATTTACTGATAATCAGCTACCTACCCCTTCGTAAGTGTTCATGTCGTTCCTAAATGAGCTTTTATCTCTCTCCCCTCACCACAAATCAGATTCTTTGGGAGTTCCCAGTACATTATCCTTTCCCCTGTTTAATTACCTTAAGAAGATCCAGCTGTTTTTATTCTCAGAAGGGATACTCCCTGATATACAGCTGCCTACCCCCTTCTTAACTGCATGTCCTAAATGAGCTTTTTTCTTGTTCACCCCTCACCGCAATCCAGATTATTTGGGGAGTTCCCAGTACAGTATCCATCCCAGGAAGTACTTAATTTATTGAGCTACTGCTTTTCTAATCTCAGTAGGGATATTTCTGATATACAGCTACCTACCCAGTATGTTCATTCGTTCCTAAATGAGCTTTTTATCTCTCTCTCACCACAAATCAGATTCTTCTGAGGAGTTCCCAGTACATTACTTTCCCATGTGTAATTACCTTAAAGCTCCAGCTGTTTTTATTCTCAGAAGGGATACTACTGATATACAGCTGCCTACCCCCTTCGTAACTGCAGGTCCTAAATGAGCTTTTTTCTCTGTCCCTCACCACAATCCAGATTCTTTGGGGAGTTACCAGTAAGTAACATACCAGGAAGTACTTAATTTAATAAGCTACAGCTTTTCTTAATCTCAGTGGAGATATTTACTGATAAACAGCTACCTACCCAGTATGTCATGTCGTTCCTAAATGAGCTTTTATCTCTCTCCCTTCACCACAAATCAGATTCTTCTGAGGAGTTCCCAGTACATTAACCTTTCCCCTGTGTAATTACCTTCACAAGTTCCAGCTGTTCTTATTCTCAGAAGGGATACTACTGATATACAGCTGCCTACCCCTTTCGTAAGCGCAGGTTCCTAAATGAGCTTTTTCTCTGTTCCCTCACCACAATCCCGATTCTTTTGGGGAGTTAACCAGTACAGTAACCATACCAGGAAGTACTTAATTTATTAAGCTCTGCTTTTCTTAATCTCAGTGGAGATATTTACTGATAAACTGCTACATACCCAGTATGTTCATGTCGTTCCTAAATGAGTTTTATCTCTCTCCCCTCACCACAAATCAGATTCTTCTGAGGAGTTCCCAGTACATTATCCTTTCCCTGTGTAATTACCTTAACAAGCTCCAGCTATTTTTATTCTCAGAAGGGATACTCCCTGATATACAGCTGCCTACCCCCTTCGTGAGTGCAGGTCCTAAATGAGCTTTTTTCTCTGTTCCCTCACCACAATCCAGATTCTTTTGGGAGTTACCAGTACAGTAACCATACCAGGAAGTACTTAATTTATTAAGCTACTGCTTTTCTTAATCTCAGTGGAGATATTTACTGATAAACAGCTACCTACCAGCATGTTCATCTCATTCCTAAATGAGCTTTTATCTCTCACCCCTCACCACAAATCAGATTATTCTGAGGAGTTCCCTGTACATTATCCTTTCCCCTGTGTAATTACCTTAACAAGATCCAGCTGTTTTTATTGTCAGAAGGGATACTCCCTGATATACAGCTGCCTACCCCCTTCGTAATGCAGGTCCTAAATGAGCTTTTTTCTCTGTTCTCTCACCACAATCCAGATTCTTTTGGGAGTTCCACTACAGTAAGCAAACCAGGAAGTACTTTATTTATTACGCTACTGCTTTTCTTATCTCAGTGGAGATATTTACTGATAACAGCTACCTACGCAGCATGTTCATGTCGTTCCTAAATGAGCTTTTATCTCTCTCCCCTCACTACAAATCAGATTCTTCTGAGGAGTTCCAGTCATTATCCTTTCCCCTGTGTAATTACCTTAACAAGCTCCAGCTGTTTTTATTCTCAGAAGGGATACTCCCTGATATACAGCCTCCTACCCCCTAAGTATGTGCAGGTCCTAAATGCGCTTTTTTCTCTGTTCCCTCACCACAATCCAGATTCTTTGGGGGAGTTACCAGTACAGTAACCATACTAGTAAGTACTTAATTTATTAAGTTACTGCTTTTCTTAATTCTCAGTGGAGATATTTACTGATAAACAGCTACCTACGCAGCATGTTCATGTCGTTCCTAAATGAGCTTTTATCTCTCTCCTCACCACAAATCTGATTCTTCTGAGGAGTTCCCAGTACATTATTCTTTCCCCTGTGTAATTACCTTAACAAGCTCCAGCTGTTTTTATTCTCAGAAGGGATACTCCTGATATACAGCTGCCTACCCCCTTCGTAATGCAGGTCCTAAATGAGCTTTTTTCTCTGTTCCCCTCACCAAATCGCAGATTATTTGGGGAGTTACCAGTACAGTAACCATACCAGGAAGTACTTAATTTATTAGCTACAGCTTTCTAATCTCAGTGGAGATATTTACTGATAAACAGCTACCTACGCATCATGTTCATGTCGTTCCTAAATGAGCTTTTATCTCTCTCCCCTCACCACAAATCAGATTCTTCTGAGGAGTTCCCAGTACATTATCCTTTCCCCTGTGTAATTACCTTCACAAGCTCCAGCTGATTTTATTCTCAGAAGGGATACTACTGATATACAGCTGCCTACCCCCTTCGTAAGCGCAGGTTCCTAAATGAGCTTTTTCTCTGTTCCCTCACCAAAATCCAGATTCTTTTGGGGAGTAACCAGTACAGTAACCATACCAGGAAGTACTTAATTTATTAAGCTTCTGCTTTTCTTAATCTCAGTGGAGATATTTACTGATAAACTGCTACCTACCCAGTATGTTCATGTCGTTCCTAAATGAGTTTTATCTCTCTCCCCTCACCACAAATCAGATTCTTCTGAGGAGTTCCCAGTACATTATCCTTTCCCCTGTGTAATTACCTTAACAAGCTCCAGCTTTTTTATTCTCAGAAGGGATACTACTGATATACAGCTGCCTACCCCCTTCGTAAGTGCAGGTTCCTAAATGAGCTTTTTTCTCTGTTCCCTCACCACAATCCAGATTCTTTTGGGAGTTACCAGTACAGTAACCATACCAGGAAGTACTTAATTTATTAAGCTACTGCTTTTCTTAATCTCAGTGGAGATATTTACTGATAAACAGCTACCTACGCAGCATGTTCATCTCATTCCTAAATGAGCTTTTATCTCTCACCCCTCACCACAAATCAGATTATTCTGAGGAGTTCCCAGTACATTATCCTTTCCCCTGTGTAATTACTTAACAAGATCCAGCTGTTTTTATTGTCAGAAGGGATACTCCCTGATATACAGCTGCCTACCCCCTTCGTAACTGCAGGTCCTAAATGAGCTTTTTTCTCTGTTCTCTCACCACAATCCAGATTCTTTTGGGGTGATTCCACTACAGTAACCAAACCAGGAAGTACTTTATTTATTACGCTACTGCTTTTCTTAATCTCAGTGGAGATATTTACTGATAAACAGCTACCTACGCAGCATATTCATGTCGTTCCTAAATGAGCTTTTATCTCTCTCCCCTCACCAAAATCAGATTCTTCTGAGGAGTTCCAAGTTCATTATCCTTTCCCCTGTGTAATTACCTTAACAAGCTCCAGCTGTTTTTTATCTCAGAAGGGATACTCCCTTATATACAGCCATCCTACCCCCTAAGTATGTGCAGGTCCTAAATGCGCTTTTTTCTCTGTTCCCTCACCACAATCCAGATTCTTTGGGGGAGTTACCAGTACAGTAACCATACTAGTAAGTACTTAATTTATTAAGTTACTGCTTTTCTTAATCTCAGTGGAGATATTTACTGATAAACAGCTACCTACGCAGCACGTTCATTTCGTTCCTATATGAGTTTTAATCTCTCTCCCTCACCACAAATCAGACTCTTCTGAGGAGTTCCCAGTACATTATCCTTTCCTCTGTGTAATTACCTTAACAAGCTCCCTCTGATTTTATTCTCAGAAGGAATACTCCCTGATATACAGCTGTGTACCAACATTCGTAAGTGCAGGTCCTAAATGAGCTTTTTTCTCTGTTCGCTCACCACTATCCAGATTCTTTTGGGAGTTACCAGTACAGTAACCATACCAGGAAGTACTTATTTTATTAAGCTACTGCTTTTCTTATCTCAGTGGAGATATTTACTGATAATCAGCTATCTACGCAGCATGTTATGTCGTTCCTAAATGAGCATGTTCATGTCGTTCCTAAATGAGCTTTTATCTCTCTCCCCTCACTACAAATCAGATTCTTCTGAGGAGTTCCCAGTACATTATCCTTTCCCCTGTGTAATTACCTTAACAAGCTCCAGCTGTTTTTATTCTCTGAAGGGATACTCCCTGATATAGAGCTGCCTATCCCCTTCTTAAGTGCAGGTCCTAAATGAGCTTTTTTCTCTGTTCCCTCACCACAATCCAGATTCTTTTGGGGAGTTACCAGTACAGTAACTATACCAGGAAGTACTTAATTTATTAAGCTACTGCTTTTCTTAATCTCAGTGGAGATATTTACTGATAAACAGCTACCTACCCAGCATGTTCATGTCGTTCCTAAATGAGCTTTTTTCTCTTCCCCTCTCCACAAATCAGATGCTTCTGAGGTGTTCCCAGTACATTATCCTTTCCCCTGTGTAATAACCTTAACAAGCTCCAGCTGTTTTTATTCTCAGACGGGATACTCCCTGATATACAGCTACCTACCCCCTTCGTAAGTGCAGGTCCTAAATGAGCTTTTTTCTCTGTTCCCTCACCACAATCCACTTTCTTTTGGGGAGTTCCAGTACGATAACCATACCAGGAAGTACAAAATAAGACATATTAAGAGCTAGCAGTAGTATTCCAGTTCTGTGAGTTCTTCAGCGACTCTTCCTCTGTGGCTGTTAATAATGTTTGATAGCCTGCCCAAAGAGCATTTATGTAAGTGCATGGATCTCAGCCAATGCTAACAGTACTCAAGACATAATTTTGTTTTTAATTTAAAAAGCAAATTACCATTGACATGGATTGATAGATTTGGGTAACACCTTTCTTCACTATTCAAGTATCACCACCCTCTCCCTGCACAGCCAAGGCAAAACTCCGGCATTAACAGTGCAGCTCATGGCAATGTGTGTCCTATCAATAACAGCCAATGTTGTAGACATACATTATCACATTTGGGCTGCAACTACTGCATCTCTCCACTGGCAGAAAAACTACCCTCTCCCTACTGGAGTCTAAGTCATCTTTAAAGGAATCCCTTTCAATTCTCCATTCATCAATATCTGAGCACAACCTCTGTTAACTCTCCCCCTCCAAAAAAACAAAGGAAAACATTTTTTTTCCAATTTTTAAAACATTTAATATGAAAAGAATTCCGAGTTAAATGAATTTTTAAATCTATTGGCTTGTTTCACTTTTAAGAGTGCTTACCATTCTCTATTGATAAGGCCTAACCTTATCAAATGAAAAACAGATGTGAGCATTACAATGAATAGTCTCCATACAACTGAGAATGCTGACAGCCCAGACTCCACAAAACTAAACAGCCGAGCAAAGCCCCTACTGCCATTACAACATGCAATCCTTAAGGAAGACAGAGGGAAGATCCTACACACAGACTTGGAGAGAAACCAAAGAAGGGACTTGAATAAATAGATACCACAGAGGCTCACACATCCCAAATCAAGTGTATAACCAGTCAAGTATTATGGTCTTCAGCTGATCCGCCTTCTTGGGCAGCAGGGGAATGGAGGGCGCCCCTTTAGCAGATTCCAGGGTGAGGATCCTCGCCTGAAGGTCGTTGGTTTTCACCCCAAGTTACAGACAAGAAATCACGGCCACCCCGGAGTAGAGGGTCGCCAGGGTGGTGCACAGGGGCATAGCGCAGGTGCAATGCTGCCTGGAGGGGTTGGGTTCTTCAGATGCAGCCTCTCGCCCTGCTCCTTTCCCCGCGGGCTTCTTCACCCACATGGTAGGGGGGGTCCTCTGGCCACCTTCTACCTCCTGCCAAGACAAGTGGCCAGAGGAGAAGCGACAAGTCCTCCAAAGTTCAGTCCTGGCGGCTGCACAAGTAGTTGGCAGAGTAGGTGCCAGGCAGGCGCGGTGAGGGACCTGTATGGGGCTCAGCACGGGGACCCGCAGGCAAGGACCATCCTCAGCCTGTGGCTCTCCTCCCAGCTGGGAGAAAAACAAACAAAAATAAATAATGCTCTCCCCTGCACTCCTCTGAGCTCCTCTGCTCTCCTCCTCTGCTCTCCTCCTCTGCTCTCCTTTTCGCCTCTCCTCCTCCTCTGCTCTCCGCCTCCTTTGCTCTCTTCCTCCTCTGCTCTCCTCCTCCTCTGCTCTCTTCCTCCTCCTCAATTGGATGATAAACTTGGCTTCAGGTGTGTTAGGGAAATAGAAGCGTAAAGGTAGAAGAGGGAAATGGGTTTCAAATGTACCCTAAGTGCATCAAGTATTGAAAATGAGTACTTCATTTGTGGCTCTGCAGCAATCTAACATGTTCTCGGACCCTGTTCATGCCAATAAGATAGAGGAGAGTTGTGTGACAGATCTCTGGTCTTTTAGGCTTTAGGTTGTAACAGAAAGGAGAACTAGATGGTTCTGAATGTTTATTCAAGGTCCATCCACCCACTTCCTCACTTTCAGCCCTCCCATTATGTTCCTAAGCTTCAAGGAAATAAGTTTTTCTGTTCTCTCACCTGATCCACTCCATTCTCCCCATGTACGGTCCAGTGCCAGGTGCTAGCAAGATCGACAGGGAGCAAGGTGTGGGTACTGTTCATCGGGAGCTGCAGGCTTGCTGTTTTGGCTGGTCCCTCTGGAAGGAATGCTGGTTTAGTATGGAGACTTTCTGTCACTGTCCTGTCAGAGCTGTTGGAAATTCATTTCCCATCTCCTCCCCAGTTCATCCTTACTCCTTGGAAATGAACTCGGTTATAAATCACTCAACCCCTGTCTCCATCTCCAGATGCTCTGATGTGGGCTGTTTCTCCACAGCCTGTCTCTTGCTATAGAGGATGTCTAGCCTGTGGTGGAAAATGTATACTCACTGACCAGAGTAACACATACAAGGGCTTTTGTTTTCTTGGAAGATCTCCTTGGTAGCTCTCACTTTAGCATGAATTGGGTGGAGGGCCAATTCAATCTAAGCTGAAACAAAGGGTAGAGTGTGGAACTACTCACATGAGTCAAAATTAGTTTCAAGAAAATGGAAACAAGGATTCTGTATTTTCTCCTGGTTTTTTTTGTTTCTTTCTTTTTTGTTGTGTATGTTTGTTTATAGGTCTTTGGGAGGGTAAAGGAAGGCACAGAAATGGAGGGACAGAGGGTGAACAAATGCAGCAATGGTACTCAGTGGACACTTTTTGAAAATGAACTATACAACTTATGGGTAGGATTGGAGGGAAAAACCGGGAGCGAGGGAGGGAAGGGGTGACATTGTCCAAAAGAAATGTACTCTTTGCCTGACTTAACTGTAACCCCTCTGCACATCACATTGATAATAAAAAAAATTGAGGTTAAAAGATCCCTGAGAATCTGGTGGGTGTGTTTGCCTCCTCTAAGTGTAAAGCTACTGAAGAGCTGAGCTTGGCTTCCTGCCTGCCCTCATTGAAGGACTGGTTAGGAAACTCCTAACCTGCTTAAATCTACCTAAAAGCATTAAGCTCTGAGTTCTAAATTCCTTAGAGGAAACAATAGGTGACATTTTGGAAAACTCAGTCTATAGTATCCAAGGAAGTGATTTCACTGTGGTATTTCTATACATTCCTCAAGCATATGAAATTCTGATTCTATTCTGAATTCCCCTTTGTAACCTGAGTACAATTCATTTATGACCTTTTTCCCCTTAATGTGCCAAATTTATTATGTTCTCCCTCTCACCCTGCATTTTCTCCTGCCTCCTGCTGGCTTCCAGTCCTTATTCAGATTTGTAGATTTTGCAAAAGAGAAACTATTTATCTGATTTCACTTTAGTGTTGTCTACTTTTTGGAAATGTTCCCTAGTGCTGACAGAAGTGGTTACTGCATCCTTCCTGGGGCTTCTCAGTAAACTTTTCAGTTGAGCAGCCCACTGTGGAATTGGCTCAGCAAAACATGTAAAGCTCCAACACCTGCAGAAAGTGCTACACAGGCTTGTAACTCCTTGAGGGTTAAGGAGCCGCCCACGTAAGTTCCTTTTGAGTATGAGTGCACTTAGTGTAGTGAATCTACTTCGAAGAACATACTGCAGGCAATAAAAAGACTGTCACACAGTGAAAGAAGCACATCCTATTGAAGTGACTCACCTCTCTAACATTTCACTCCCTAGGCAGCTAAGTATTATCTGAAGATGGACACTGTGCATGATTTGGCAAAGAGCTAACCTGTTGGAGCTGACGTATCTTACTTAATAGGCTTTTGAGATCTAAGCCTGTATTCTATACTGGTTCATTCAAAACCTCTTCTACTACTACCAGGGGTATTTTCTTCCTGTCCCTACTCAATTCCTTTTGGACATTGAGCTCCCATATGTGGGAGGTTGCAACAGCTTTTCCTATAGTCCCATGCACTGTGAAAGACTGCATGCTAGTGTACCAAATCCAGGTACTAGCGTCCTTCATTTGCCCACCTCTGCTGGTATTTATGCTTCATCCCAAAGGTCAGAGTTTTCTGCCCTCAGGCCATTTGAGTACTTTTTTGGTTAGGTACTGGCTGTGTGTTCTTGATCCTCTTTACATTAGAGGCCTGGGATGGGTTCAAAAGCCATTAGGTACAATCAGGATTCAGGCTTGGGTCCTCCACCTTCATAGCCCAAGCCACTTACAACCCTTGGGTGTGTTAGTAGAATAGTAATTACCTTCCACTGAGTGGAAGACAGAGGGGCTTTTCCTAACCAAATACAAGGATGGGCTCAGAAGTCCCCCAATTGAAAAGCTTTGTTTGGACAAATATTCAAATAACCTCTGTTTCATATTCTCTTTCACAATCAAGCCAAAGACATTTATCGTGTGCTGTCCTACTTTGTGTGGCCAGTGTGATCTCAGCTATGGACACAATGGGTTCTGGCCTCTGTTTCCATGGTGTGGAGTCTTGGCTCTCTGGTGACCTGTGTTGCAGGAGTCTCTGGTCTGATGTCATGCTAGAGTCCATTCCTGATGACAGTCTCCAGTCAACAGGAGTTCTGCCTTTCAGGCTCCTTGTATACACCTCTGGTCTTTGCTCATTGCTCTCATCATCCCTTGGCTCCCTTGCCTAGCCCTGGTCCTTGAAGAGCCTCTACTCCATACCTCATGTTCTTAGGCTTAAGTCCTTAGTAGAACTAGATCCAGTTCTTATGTCCAAGTACTAGAGGGAATTATGAGGTTTCAGAAAGAAGATTCTGAAAAATCTATGAATCCCTTAGACTCTGCCAGCACCTGTCACCATAGAACGCTGCCCTGGTCTCCTTAAAGCCCTTAAGGCTGCTTCAGCCATTCTGTTTTTTGCCCTCTCCATAGTCTGTATCTGTGAATGTGGATAGAGTCCTAGCAACTTACCAAAGCAGAGCATGTAGAGTTTGGCAGTGTGTCTCGTAGTTCCCATGGAGAAGGAGGCCAAGAAGCTGAACACTTTCTTTTTTTCTTTTCCTCCTGAGAAATTGGGTGGAGTGAACTGGCCCCTAGGTGGGACTACCATGAAAAGACCTCACAAACATCTAGGCTTGTGGAGTCAAGAAGTCTTAAGAGACAGGGAAGTCTTTCAAAATATTTAAGATGTCTTCAAAGAAGCAGGGAAATTTCCAAGGTTCAGGTGCCATCTTAATTTCCAGCCTTTTAAGCCTGATAGAGGCCAAAGGTCTGCTAAGCTTAGTATGCATTTAAAAAGTCTTTCCTGGCAGCTTGGAGTGAGACTTAGTGGTTGAGGACTTGACTAGCATGCATAAAGCCCTGTGCTTGATTCCCCAGTACCACATAAACAGAAAAAGTTGGAAGTAACTCTGTGGATCAAATGGTAGAGCACTAGCTTGGTCACAGAGAGGCTCAGCAACACAGGCCAGACCCTCAGTTCAAGTCCCAGTACCGGCCAAAAGTCTTTCCTAGTAGTCACAAAAGTGCTCAATCAGGCACCAAGCCAATATAGCTCTCACTAGGACTAAAGGTGGTTCAGTACAATCTCGGCTGCTTGAACTAAGATATTCTCTCTCTACAGAAGGTCATCATGTTCCTATCAAGTGAAATTAAAACCCTGTGGGAGCTACTAAATACATATTTTGAGAACTTCAGTTCACAAGCCCTTCCCCATCCTTCAATTGCTGGTCACATTGAAGACTAGAGCCTCAGACCAGAACACAGGAAATTGAGGGGCACATTTCCCCCTTGCTAGAAGAACAGTGGCTGAGTTGTTTGTGGCCTGACCAGGGTCATTGTCAAGGGACAGGTTCACAGGGAGCTTGAGAATTCAGTGTAGTGCATGATACAGGTCTAGCAGGTCTGGTAGCCTATTGTCTGAGTCCCTGCCCCTGCCTCCAGGAATTCATAGGAGCCTATTACATGGATCTGCAGGTGGAGTTTCACCTCTATGAGTTTTCACAGCAAGATGCCAAAGATGACACCACTTAGCCTCAGTATCCATTGTTCAAGAGCAACAAGCGAGAGCCTATACTCTTGTGTTGGCCCAAAGGTTCACTAAAGGAATGATTGTGGGATGGCACTCCAGGGCATTTTTTGACTTCCGAGAGAAATAGGAGTTCTCAGCATCCACGGTGGCCATTTGAACATGCCTACAATGTTCAAACACAGCACCTCACAGTAAAGGGCATCCTGTAAAAGAGCCACAGGAGCCTTCGCTTCATTTCCAGTTACTTGGCATTTTCTCTGACCTTGGACACTGGATGGACTGATGCAGTACTGTGTGGCCAGAGGATGGTATAGATTCTATGCGGTGCTGCTGTCTCCATGCACCTTAGGGTGGAGCCTCATTCTGGGTGTGGAGCTTGGTTTGGGATGCTTGTGCCCGATTCTGTACAGGGAAAACAAGTCTTGTTCTCAGGTTTGTTTTCAAAATATTGGTTGGAAAGGGGATTCTCAACTTGAGAGTGGAGACAGATGAATTCAGATGGTGGTTCTTGATCTACTAACACTGGGAACATGGTATCTAATTTTGGGTTGTGGCTTATATTTACAAATATTAGGACAAATAAAATGAACTTTCTCAATTCAGAGAAACCTTTTCTCATGAGACATGTATGACATCACACATCTTTTGAATATATAATTGATACATATATATAATAAAGCATACATTTTTTCTATTACACATTCTCAAGTGGAAAATTAGCAAAAAGGGCGGTGTCCTTGCTTTGCTGCCTTGAAAGGTAAATTTCTATGAACAGCTTATAAAGATGAAACACATAGAAATGCTACAGAACCTACTGTAGACCTATATACATGGGTGAGAAAAACCTCTTTTCCATCAACGTATATTGCTTAAAAGTTCCTGCTTTTGCTTGGTGCCTTGGGTCTTTAGGAAAACTGGAACTGGTTTGGGATAAAGGACTTGTAAAATGTTATGTTTTATGTTAAACTAGGTTTTCAAGATGGAGTTATGCCACACCCTAGACTGTTGAAGAAATAACAGGGCTTGGGCATATTTTGAGATTATATGTGAACTGTTCATCTTACTTGAAAATTCACCTCAGGCACATTTTATCCTATTTAAACTAGCCAGTCATAAGCAGAGCAGATTGAAAACCTGAGCTCAACCAATCTGAGCAAAGGGACAGAGCCTCCTGCTGTGTGAGGGACAAATATCAGGAAGAACGGTTGCTGTGTGGCCAATTTTTGGCTAGTGTGAACCCTCGTGTGTGCAAGTAAACTTTGCTTGGCTCAGGATTTATTTTTGTCTCAATACATGTGACTGCAATGGTTCGTGGAGAATGTACTTATAACACATGGTAGAAGGAAGGAAGGCCTCTGTAACATAGGTGATAGTTCACAAAAGGAGCTACTGATTGAATAAAAATGCAGATGATCAAAACTGCATGTGTGTGCCAAGGAGAAATCTGGGATTCTCCTAGGAGACGGATCTACAAATATCTCAGCCTTTCCGTTAAATTGGCACCCTTGATAGTAGCCATAGTCTTGCATTGAAGCAGACAAACTTACCCTCCAGATGAAAGGATTTTCCTGCTTCCAGTTCTTGGAATGTGGATCTGGTGCAAACTAGGTGGGTCTAGTGGAATTGCTAGCAGGCAGCTCACAAAGCATTACTTTAAATGATGCAGAATTAGTAGGAATTGGGTTCTTGTGACTGCAAAGGGAGGGCACTGCCTAGCTCGAGGGGCCCTGGTGATCTAAGAGGCTCTTCTGTAAGAGGATGAGGCATGGCTGCTATGCAATAGCACTCTAGTTACTTCCTTCTACTGGGGTGCTGCCTGTGCCACTCCACTGTGAAGTCAGATTGAATTGTACACAGCTTTGAAGTTGAATTGCTACTAGATTTCATAAGCTGTCTTCTAGATGGGGGTCTGTTAATGCCTAATAAAGCTCTTGGCTCGAAGAAAGGGTTTGTGAGCTCAGATGGGACTCTGGAAAGGAAACAATTGGGGAGTGAGAATGGAGTGAGGGTGATACTCCTAATAGCTCAGGTGCTTTCAAACCCACCTGACTGCTTCTCAGAGGGCTAGGACCTGGCCTGATACGACGTACAGCAAAGGAGCTTCCTATTTCTTTCTCATGATGGAGAGCTGCCTTCTTGCTAGAAATGTGACACTAATGTGCCACCTATTATCTGCATGCAGATAAATCTTTTTTCCTGTTCAGATATCATTGAAGGAGCAATTCCCAGATTATTTTGTGCTTCTTATTTTGTGTGAACTTGGTTACTTGACATTTTCTATTAGCCCATTAGCCTGAGGTGAGGGACCCTACCTGGCAGCTCTGCTGGGCGACAGTGGATTTCCCTGGACTAGCCCCTTGTGATGAGGTTCATTGTCCAATTTAGTGATCCACCTTGGTAAGCGATGGTATCTCCATAGGAATGGGTCAACTGCTGAGTCTCCTAGAGATGTAGGTGATCAGAACAGTTTCCTGAAAACTGGGAATCACAATTTGTTGACCAGCTTAGGGAACACAGAGAAGAGAGTTTTAACTGATGGCAAGAAACCTGTGAGCATAGTCTTGTGTTTGTCACCCTTAGGCCACAGATGGCTTGCTATCACCAGAAACCCTGTATGAAGCTCCATTGAATGCAGGCCAGAATGTCCTTGTTAAGAAGCAAGACTCCTGGGGTTGGCACCGGTGCCACTGTATGTTCTATCCTTTGCCAGCTAAGATAGCCTTTGTAGCTGAAGCTGAGCTGGTCCATGTCATTTTCCAGAAAGCTGTATGATAGAGGTCAGAGTGAGGTGTCCCTATGGGATGGTGCAGCAGGCACAATGCTGGCCCCACAACTGTGATGCCAACCAGGGAATCTACAAGGTGCGAAGTCTTTCTCAAACTCTGCAGAAGGATCAGTGTACTTGGGATTTTCCTTTTACAAGGTGGGGTATCTCCCTCTATAGTAGCGGTGGTCAGACTGAAGGCTGGTGTCCTGCCCATTTTTCCTCTGAGTTTGGTGAAGCATTGTAATTAGAATGGGAAGAGACTGGAGCACTGGCATGCCCCATTAACTGCACTATTGCTCCACTGGCTGAGGCTTTCAAGTTTCATGACAGAACATGATGGAAGAGATTCCAAAGGCATTCTTATAACAGGTGTCTGTCTCTGTTTCATTTTTGTCTGTCCATATCCTGCAAACCCGTGATACACCTCCACTCAGTGATATATCTGACATCAGCAAAAGGCTTTTTTCTGACTTTCTCTGTTCTATGGAGTGTTGAGCATAGGATGCAGACCCCACAGAGTTTTCCTTATAAGATGGGGGGGACATGTATTGTCATTCCCTCAGTATCTCAGAAATGTCAGGATTGGTTACAGCAACTTCAACTCATCCAGCTTGAGGTGGAAGGCAGAAAGCATGGTGTAAGAAACTGCTTTCTCCTCCAAGGTCTGTTCCCCGACCACTGGCAGTACTGTGCAGAATGTTGAGAAACAGAGCTCTTTGTATTCTTAGCAGCAACTTCCCCCTAACATTATCCAGTGGTGTGGGCCCCTACCTGGCATCTCTACTGTGGTCTCTTGTCCAGAGACAAGGATTGTGAAATTAAAATCTGGCATGTTTCTGCAAAGCCACAGTGTTGCCAGAGTGCTCCTGTGTAGCATGAAAGCACCTGCTAGTCTTGCGATCCTTTTGCCACCCTTTTAGATGCATCCGTGGAGATGTTTGCCTGTACATAGTGTGTGATTTGCTATCAAATAGTAGCTGGCTGGCACATAAACGCCCATGGAACATACTCCAAAATTGATCATGTGTAATCCACATAAAGAAACTATCTGATCACAGTGTAATCAAGGTAGCTCTCAATAACAAAGGATACCACAGAAACTACACAAATACTTGGAGGCCAAACCCCTCACTGTTATCTAACACTTGGGTTACAGAGCAAATTAAGGACAAAATTAACGAATTCATAAGACAAAATGACAATGAAAATACATCACAAAGAAACCTATGTGATACAGCAAAGGCTGTGGCGAGAGGCAAGATCATTGCCCTCAGCATACACATTAAAAGAATGGAATCAGAACAGATCAAGAACTTCATCATGCAGCTTAAATGACTGGAGAAACAAGAACAAAATTGAATCTAAAATGACTAGGAGGAGAGAGATCATAAAGATTAAAGAAGAGATAATCTGATTGAGAATAGAAAGACCTTTCAACAAATAAAAAATCTAAAAGCTGGTTCTTAATAAATAGAATTGACAGATCCGTTGCAAGACCTAACAAAAAAAGAGAGAGAGAGAGTCACTCATATCCGTAAGATCAGGCACTGCACTGGAAAAATTACAACAAATATATAGGTATTCAAACCATCATAAGGAACTAGTTCCAGAACCTTTACTCACTAATGAATAATAATTTTACAGAAATGGATCGATTCTTAAACTGCCCAAACTGAATCAAGAAGAAATAAATCAACTAGTTAAACCAATAATTTACAGCGAGATACAGGAGGTAATCAAGAGCCTCCCAACAAAGAAAAGCTCAGGCCCACATGGATTCACCAATAAAATCTATAAAACTTTCAGTGAGGAGCTAACTCCTCAAACTCTTCCACAAAATACAAACAGGGAGAAATCCCAAACTCATTCTATGAAGCCAATATTATACTCATCCACAAACTAGGAAAAGACCAACATCACTAATGATCACATCTGCAAAGCTTCTCAACAAAGTGCTAGCTAACAGGATCTAGAAACTGATCAAGAAAACGATATATACATCATGACCAAGTAGGCTTCATCCCACAGACGCAAGGATGGTTCAACATCCACAAATCAATAAATGTAATTCACCACGTCAACAGAGCTAAGACGAAGAACCACATCATCATCTCAGCCGATGCCCAAATAGCCTTTGAGAAAATACAACACCCATACATGTTAAAAGACCTGTAGAGATCAGGAATAAAGGGAACATTCTTTAAAATAAGAAAAACCATATACAACAGACCAACTGCTAATACCATATTAAATAGGGAGAAACTAAAACCATTTCCCCTAAACTCAGGAACAAGACAAGGATGCCCACTATCCCTGCTTCTATTCAACATAGGGCTGGAATCCCTTGCCATTCTTGCCATTGCACTAAGGCAAGAGGAAGACATCAAAGGCTTCCACGTTGGGCAAAGAAAAAATCAAACTATCCCTATTCGCAGATGACCTAGACCTAAAAAACCATTTTGGCAAAGTAGCAGGATACAAAATCAACCCACAAAAATCAGCAGCTTTTCTGTACACCAGCAATGTATAAGCAGAAAAGAAAATTAAGGAAATAATACCATTTACCATAGCTAAAAAAAGAATACATTACCTAGGGATTAACCTAACTAAAGACATGAATGACCTATTGAATGAGAGCTATGAAAATCTAAAAAGGGAAATCAAAGAGGACACAGGAGATGGAAAGACCTCCCCTGATCATGGGTAGGCAGAATCAATATAGCGAAAATGCCCATATTGCCCCAAAGGCTATACAAATTCAATGCAATCCCATCAAGATCCCAGCTACATTCTTCAATGAAATAGAGAAAACAACCCATAAATTCATATGGAATAGCAAAAGACCTAGAATAGCCAAAGCAATTCTAGGCAAAAGAATACCAGACTTCAAGCTCTATTATAGAGCCATCATAACAAAGACAGCCTGGTATTGCTATGAAAATAGACCTGAAGACCAATGGAACAGAATAGAAGTCCCAGAAATAAAACCATATTTTTACAGTCAGTTGATATTCCACAAAGGAGCTAAAGACATTCAATGGGAAAAACATAGCCTCTTCAACAACTGGTGCGGGGAAAACTGGGCAGCCATATGTAGAAAACTCAAATTAGACCCTAGCCTATCACCATGCACCAAGATCAACTCAAAATGGATTAAGGACCTCAACATCAGACCAGAATCCTTGAAACTACTGAAGGTCAGAGTAGAAAAGATGCTAGAACTTAAAGACACAGGAAGGACCTTCCTGAATATAGTCCCAGGGGCACAACAGATA
Organism: Perognathus longimembris pacificus; assembly: GCF_023159225.1. Lineage (NCBI taxonomy): Eukaryota > Metazoa > Chordata > Mammalia > Rodentia > Heteromyidae > Perognathus > Perognathus longimembris. The sequence goes on from NW_025957450.1 coordinate 23,628, forward strand.
GGGTAGAGTCTCAACAAATGGGACTATGACAAAATAAAAAGTTTTGGCACAGCTAAAGACATAGCCACCAATCTAGAAAGACAGCCAATCATATGGGAAAGGATATTCACCAGCACAACAACAGACAGAGGCCTAATATCCCTCATCTACTGAGTACACAAAAAACTAACCCCCTCCAAACCCAGTAAACCAATTATTAAATGGGAAATGGAGCTAAAGAGAGACTGCACAGGAGAAGAGATAAAAATGGCAAAGAAACATAAGAGGAAATGTTCAACATCCCTGGCAGTAAAGGAAATGCAAATAAAAACAACCCTGAGATACCATGTCACTCCAGTTAGAATGGCCTATACTCTGAACTCAGCCAACAACAAATGCTGGAGGGCATGCGGGGAAAGAGGAACACTTCTCCACTGTTGGTGGGAGGGCAATTTAGTACAACCACTTTGAAGAACAGTATGGAGGTTCCTCAAAAAGCTCAACATAGACATGCCCTATGACCAAGCCATACCACTCCTAGCATCTATCATGAACAACAGGTCTCAGGATATCAAAAAGACATCTGCACATCCATGTTTATCACTGCACAATTCACAATAGCCAAAATATGGAAACAACCCAAATGGCCCACTATAGATGGATGGATACAAAAAATGTGGTACCTATACACAATGGAATACTACATAGCAAATAGAAATGATAAGATATTGCTATTCGCAGGGAAATGGTCAGAACTTGAACAAATAATGTTGAGCGAGACAAGCCTAGAACACAGAGAACAAAGGGGCATGGTCTCCTTGATATATGACTGTTAGAGTGTGTGTGTGGGGAGGAGGGGGAAGACAGTGGAGACCAGGTCTGCAAAACAAAAAACTTCTTTTCAAATTGTATTTCCACAGGTTTCCATCATCGGCCTTACATAGTGTATCTAAAACCAAACAACTACTACACATAGAAAGGTTTAGAATAGACCTATCAGTGGATCACAAAGGCTCAACAGCTATGTACATATGATCATATAAGATGAGGATAGGCAAAAACAACTCCAAGAGAAGAACCCAGGAGGATTCTATTGTTGGCATTACATTTAAAGTTCTAGGTGAATTTCCTTTGACCTATGCCCCGTGGTTACTGTATATGATTTCGGTACACTGGGTATTGTATATATGCCTACCTGATCTAGGGAAGGAAAAGAAAAACGAGGGTGTAAGATATCACAAGAAAGGTATTCACTGCCTCGTTATGTAACTGTGCACCTTTTGCACAACACCTTGTCAACACAATTTAATTAATAATATAACTAACTAAATAAAGTAAAAACATTTTGTAACAAAATAGGGAAGAAAGGGTACATGTAGGAAGAACCAAGTTTATACTAACTAAGGGACTGTATTCAAAATCTATTCTCTACACAAGTTTCATCTTCATTTGAGATTGAAGTTGTCAGAGGGGAGTGGTTTCTTTGTGATGACTCTGGCTTAGAACACACTGTCATGTAAGTATTCACAGAAAACCCATGTAAGCTGGGAAACAACGCAAGTGTTGGTAGTTTCTTTGTTTTAATCAGTTCAGGAGTTCTTAGACTGTTACCCAGCAGTAGCATCTGCAGTGAGATGTGTCCTATCTGAAAGAATCAATGATCCACCTTCTTGTGGTTGTACCTACACCATCTCTGTAATCTTATCTGAGTATATTTGAAACCGTGTATACTGGTATTGGAACTAGGAAATTGAAAGGGAATACCAAAATTGAAAGACACAGGGTAAAAAAAAGACAAACAACTACAAAAGCAATACTTGCAAAACTGTTTGGTTTAAGTGAACTGAACACCTCAGGGAGGGAAAGGGAAAGGGGGAGGGGGGAGGGGGGTATGAGGGACAAGGTAATAAACAGTAATGTATCCCATGCCTAATGTATGAAACTGTAACCTCTCTGTACATCAGTTTGATAATAAATATTTGAAAAAAAAGAATCTATGATCCTTGTGGGTCGTATATGAAAATTATATCAAGTCATCTGAAAATAAAGTCAATGGAATTACTCTGTAGACTTCAGTACCTAAAAGAATGACCTCATAAAGCAGTCCATTCAATAAAGGAGGAACAAAGGAAAGGAGATAATATTTCTCAAGTATCAGACACTATGGTAAGGGATTTACATGTTATATCTTGTTTAATCCTCACAGTAACACTACTGAGTGGATATTACTATCTTTGTGTTTAAGAAGAAGGTGAGAACTTAATTAAAGGCATGCAGTGAGGAAAAAAGAATAATCACTTAGTAAGAAATACTTTCAAATTCAAGCCAAACTAAAATTGCATTTCAAATGTATTATTCTGTAATATAATCATATAATGTATTATGATCATATTTCCCTCCTAAGAACTCCAATCAATAATTATCAAGAATCATGGAAGAATTATAAGCACTACAATTACAAACCAATATCCAGACTTAATAATTTTACTTTAAAAAATTACATGCAAATTTCCAAATAGCATAGAAATTAAATGACATCATACAGATAAACTTTCTAAGCCATGTTTTAAGGCTTTTCCAATTTGAAATACATCCCAGTGAGTAGTTTTGGAAATATCATACAAATCATCACATTGCCGATTTTACCACTAGGTTTCCAGTTTCCAGCAGCAAGGAACAGATAGGCCTGTCCTACAGAATGCCCATTTTACCGTCCGGTTTTCAGTGTCCAGCAGCAAGGAACAGACACATAGGCCTATCCTACAGAACGCCCAGTTTACTCTCAGGTTTCCAGTGTCCAGTAGCAAGGAACAGAGAGATAGGCTTGTCCTAAAGAATGGGTATATACACATCTGAGTCCTTCGGGCTCCATCAACTACCTTTGTGACAGCTTAGTCTTTTTCTACGATGTGTGCACTTGCCCCTGGGGCCTGCCTCACCATGCATGGACCAGCTAAGCTGCACATTTGCCAGTTCACCCCTCAACCCCGAAGATACGCACACAAGCACATCCTAAGTTTTCCTGTCCTTTCTTCTTGATCTCTGACTGAGAAGCCCGAAGCAGTTCTTTAACAGTCATACAAATTAATATCGAAATTTCTGACATTTAGCCTCAAATTAATAAACAGGCCAGGGGAAAATATTTGAAATTCCCAATGCCTTGTGCTAAGCCAGATAACTTGATGGCAGTGCAAACAGCATACACATTAAGATACCAATATTTTGCAACTGCACATTAAAGACGTTTTTGGATTAAACTACATTTCCTCTTTAAAGCAAAGCAAAAACCCTTTAAAACATTTGGTAGCTCTGAAACCTGATGCCTGTTTTGGAGTTTGTACAGTAACTCAACCATTTTTACATCAGAATGACAATTTTAATCTTGAATTTGTTCACACTCATATGCACACACACACACACACTCACATACATTTGTTCAAAAGATCCTAAAGCGAGCAAAGTAAATATGTGCCATGCATTGTCCAGTGGCATTTTATTTTTGCCAACCTTGCAAATCACCAAGATTTAAAAGAAAACCTGGTGGAACTTGCTGAAATGAATGAGCTTGGGGAGATTTCTATTCCAATGGCTCACTGGATTTGCACGGCAGCTGATGCACAGAGACTGCCAGGTTTGGGTTGAGCAGGTGACTGTTGAAGACAGCCAGCCCAGCTGGGCCTCAATGGTCATGGAGCTGTAGCAGGCTGTTTCACACTGTGTGAGGAAGATCTGCTGCAGGCCTCCTGGTCGTTCCACCATCCACGGTGCTCTAGTGTCCTCTGCTGGCCGTCTACAGAACTACAGGCGCTCTTGTTGGTTCTTGATAGGTTTCACAGTTTGTTTGGTTTTTGGTCCTGGGGCTTGAACTTAGGGTCTGAGCTACCCTTGAGTATTTTTTCCTCAAGTCTCCTGCTCTACGAATTGAGCCTCAACCCTCCTTCCGAGTTTTTGGTGGCTCATTGGCGAGTAAAATCTCATGGATTCTCCTTCCCTAGCTAACGTGAAATGTGATTGCTCAGATCTCAGCCTCCCAAGTAGCTGCGATGGCAGGCGTAAGCCACTACCACCCTCTGCCAGCTGAATTCTGGCTGTAGGACTTTGCCTCACATCACCTTGACCTTGGGCAATCTTGTATGCAGGACTCTAGATTACATATGGCCTTGATCATCCTGTGGGCGGCTGGAAAACTAGCATGTGAACGCTGACCTGATTGGACCCCAGAGCTCTGCATCAGAATTGACGTCCAATCAGAAGTGCTAACCGCTGCATGGCGAGCCAGTGCAGGCTTCATGGAATCCGTCATTGGGTGAGGAGAGTAATAAGGCACACAGGATGTCCAATGAGCTTCTGTGTCACGTTGCTCTCTGCTAGAGAGACCCAGTCATTGCTTCCACAACACACTCCAGGTGGTGCCCTTCTGGCAACCCCTTCCATGTAGTGGGAGCTCTGATCATCTTGTTCTTCAAAATATGCTGACTGTTTTCCTTCTCCCTCGGTATGCACTGATTCATGCTTTAAAACCAAAGAAACAACGAACCTGATCCAAATGTTGCAATTTCATTTACATAAAATTCCTGCCGGTTTCAAGTGCCACCACAGAAAGCCAATAAGTCAATCCCCACCATCATGACAATGCCATTCCAAGCCTGCTGCTGGGGGCTTACCACTGTAACCTTAGCTACTCAGGAAGCTGAGATATGAGGGTTGTTCTTCGAATGCAGCCATCGCAAGAAAAATATGTGAGACTCCTATCTGCAATGAACCACCAGAAAATATGAATTAGAGCTCTACCTTACAGGGTACAACACTAGTGGTAGAACAAAGCGGCAAAGGACATGCACCCAGGCCCTTATTTCAAGCCCCAGGACACACACACACACACACACACACACACACACACACACGCGCGCGCGCATTGGAAAGAGAAGTGGAGCACATGGGCATCAGAACATGCAGATGCATGTCCGGGAACAATCAGTGAAGGCCCAGCGCCTGTCCCTCTGGAATGCTTGGGAATTTCCTTTCTAGCCTCCAGCTTAGACAATTGAGACTCTATATGGAGTCTGCCTCAACCAGAATGAGTTCTTTCTTTGCTCTTCCACTGTCTCGAGGAGCTGGTGTCCAACTGCATTGGTGGGAACTTGCTGAAATCCCTGAGCTTGGGGGTGATTTCTATTCCAAAGGATCACTGGATTTTCAAGGCAGCTGATGTGCAGGGACTGCCAGATTTGGGCTTAAGCAGGTGACATTTGGAGACAGCCAGCCAAGCTGGGCCTGAGTGGTCAAGGAGCTATAGCTGGCTGTTTCCCATTGGGGGAGAAAGAGCTGCTGCAGTCCTCCTGGTCATTCCACTATCCACAGTGATCTAGCGACCTCTGCTGGCCATCTACAAAGCTTCAGGCACTCTTGTTGGGTCCTGATAGTTTTCACAGTTTGTTTGGTTTTTGGTCCTGGGGCTGGACCTGAGGGTCTGAGCTCTCCTTGAGAATTTTTTCCTCAAGCCTACTGCGCTGCCAATTGAGCCTCAGCCCTCCTTCCAAGTTTTTGGTGGATCATTGGCGATTAAAATCTCATGGATTTTCCTGCCCTAGCTTGCTTCAAATGTGAATCCTCAGATCTCAGCCTCCTGAGTAGCAGGGATGGCAGGCGTGAGCCACTACCACCCTCTTCCAGCTGAATTCTGGCAGTAGATTTAAGTTAACTTGTAGGAATGTTGAGAAGACATTTCTTTTTAATGCTGATCTTAGGGCTTGATGCCGTCTTTGATATTTTGTTTGTATTCTTTGTTTTGTTTTATTTTATCCATTGTGGGCTTTTAACTCAAGGCCTGGGCACTGTCCTTCAGCGTTTAGTTTTCCAGCTAGTGCTCTACCGCTTTGAGCTACAGATCCACTTCTAGATTTCTGGTGGGTAAGCGGAGCTAAGACTCTCATTTTCTATCCTGCTCTGGTGACTTTGAACTACGATCCTCACATCTTAAGCCTTCAAACAAGAAAGAAACTCATGGACTCTCCTGCCTGGGCTGGCCTCCAAACACAATCCTTAAACCTCAACTTCACAAGTAGCTAGGGTAACAGGCATGAGCAACTGGCATCCGGTTTTTATGCTTCTTAAATCAGTTCGTGTCACTTTCCTACGCTAACCTTCAAGAGCTTTTGCTTCAGAATAAAAGACAAAGACCCCACCATAGCTGAAGAGGCCCCACCTTGACTAGTGGTTCTCAAACCCATTTAGAGGGCTTGTTTGAAGCAGGGACCATGGGACCCTAACCCCAGAAAACAAGCACCCATATGAAGAATTTAATGGCTCAACAAACTTCAAGTGGGATAAACTCAGAAATCCGTGTGAAGACATAATCTAATTAAACTGTTAAAGACAGAGAATATTCAAAGTCACACACACAAGAGATCCTCGATGAGATTGTGACCAATTTCACATCAGAAAACTAGGTGGCCAACAGACAGCAAAGGTAGTAAATTCAAAGGGTGCATAGCAAATGCCAATCAATCAACCTTTCTCAAGGGAGAAAAACTGGGCACTGGTGTCACATGCCTAAAATGCTAGCTATGCAGGAGGCTGGGATCTGAGGATCTCAGTTCCAAGTCAGCCTCAGGAGATAAATTTAAGAGATTCTTGTCTCCCATTCAGCAGGAAAACCCCAGACATGTTGCTCCAGTTGGTGGCAGCGTGCCAGCCTTCAAAAAAAAGCCAAGTAAAAGGAAGAGACCCTGAGTTCAAGCCAGTACTAGCATAAATCAACCAATTTTAACTTGTGGCTCATGCCTGTAACTCCAGCTACTCAGGAGGCTGAGATGTGAGGATCCAGGTTCAAAGGCACACCTGGCAAGAAAGTCCATGAGACTCTTATTGTCAATTAACCACCAGAAGACCAGACATGGCACTGTGGCTCATGTGGTAGAGTGGTAGCTTTGAGCTGAAGTAGGAAATACTTGCAAATACTTTGAAATTCAAGCCGAACTGAAATTGAATTTCACATGTATTAGTGTGTATTATAATCATATATTATATTATAATCATATTTCCCTTCTAAGAATTCTTATCAATAATTATCAGGAATCATGCAAGTGTAATAAGCACTAGAATTACAAACCAAGTATTCAGACCTAATAATTTTACTTTAAAAGATTACATGCCAATTTCAAAATAGCATAGATATTAAATGACATCATACATATAAACTTTCTAAGCCACGTTTTCAGGCTTTTCCGATTTTAAATACATCCCTGTGGGGAGTTTTGTAAATATCAAACAAATCATCACATTGCAGATTTTACCATCAGGTATCCAGTTTCCAGCAGGAAGGAACAGACAGATAGGCCTGTCCTACAGAATGCTTATGTACACATCTGAGTCCTTCGAGATCCATCAACTGCCTTGTGACAGCTTAATCTTTTTCTACCATGTATGCACTTGCCCCTGGGGCCTACCTCACCATGCATAGACTATCTAAGCTGCACCTTTGCCAGTTCACCCCTCAATCCCAAAGATAGGCACACAGGACAATCCTCAGTTTTCCTGTCCTTTCCTTTTGATCTCTGACTGAGAAGCCCGAAGCAGTTCTTTAACTGATACAAATTAATATTGAAATTTCTGACATTTAGCTTCAAATTAGTAAACAGGGCAGGGGAATAAATTTCAAATTCCCAATGCCTTGTCCTAAGTCAGATAACTTGATTACAGTGCAAACAACTTAACAAATAAGATACCAATAATTTGCAACTGCAAATTAAAGACATTTTTTGAATAAACTACAATTCCTCTTTAAAGCAATGCAAAAATCCTTTGAAATATTAGGTAGTACTGAAACCTGATGACAGTTTTGCAGATTGAACAGAAATTCAACCATTTTTACATCAGACTGACAATTTCAATCTTGAATTTGTTCATACTCATACACACACACTCACTTACATTTGCACAAAAGATCCTAAAGCGAGCAAATTAAATATGGGCCATACATTTTCCAGTGGCATTTTTTTTTTGCCAATCTTGCAAATCACCAAGATTTAAGAGAAAACCTATTAAACAAATGACTTTGGCATTCTAAGGCCTTATTTACCAGGGCTGGCTTCTGTAGCAAGTCATTTTACCACCCCAAATAATTTTTGATTGAAGAAGGCTGGGTGCCGCTCCCCGCAAGTACTTGACTTGAGTCCATAGGTCAATTTTGACAAGAGCATGTTGAATTATCACTTTACCTTTGAATACCTTCATCTGGGGAAAGAAGGTGCGTATCTGATCTCTTAGCCGACCAGGTGTCCTGCCTGAGTTTTGACAATTTAAGCCAGGAGTACTTTACAATTTCAATTTATTCTGAGACAGAGATTTTCGAACATTTGTAATCAGGCCCTAAGCGGCATGTACCCTTAAAACGGCCCCATAATAGAAGGGCCTTCCTGGTCCATTGACATGAATAAAAGCACAATTATCAATCATTACTGAGTTGGTATTTTATCCCCCTGTAATTCAGTGGAAATAAAGGCTCCCAGACTTTCCTGCCAGGCTGGCTTCAAACTGCTCAGTCTGTTGAGTACTTAGGATTACAGACCTGAGCCACCAGCACCTGGCTCATCATGTTCTTAACCATTAAAGATAAAATTAGAACAGAAACCCAACAGACAAAACAATTATTTTTAAATAATGAACACAAAGAGAATCTCTTGTTGCAGATTATCTGAGTGAGATACAGTTTAAATTTTCCTTGCAGAGCATTTTTTGCTATTTAAAAAAAATTGTTCCAGTTCCAGGGCTTACACTCAGGGCCTCAAGCTCTCACTTGGCTTTTTTTGTGCATGGCTGGCCTTCTATTACTTGAACTATACATTCAGTCTAGCATTTTGCAGCTGGTTAATTAGAAAGTCTCATGGACTTTTCTATATAAGCCAGCTTTGAACTGTGATTCTCAGATCTTAGTTTTCTGAGTACCTACGTTTAAAGGTGTGAACCACCAACACACAGCCCTTTTGGTTCTTTAGCAATTCTAGGGTTTGAACTAGGGTATTCTTCTTACTAGGTAGGCACTCCACTTCAAACTATGACAACAGACCTTCCTTACAGAACTGCATTATGCTTTTCATAGTTTGCTGTTTAATGTTTTTAATGCAGTTTCTTAAGCAATGAAAGTAGACCAAGATGGTTATTGAAGTATGGCTACCACCCACATATTAAGGGAATTTTTCTGACATCTACCTAACCACGTTACCCCCAATCCTAACGGCCACTGTTCCCACCATCCCTGCCATCCGATGGCTCCCGGGCCCCCGCTGTGGGTGGAACAGTGGCCACTCTCCCTAGACAAAGTAGAAAAATTAAGAGAAATATTAGTAGAGCAGTTGACCTTAGGACATATCAGACCTTCGTTAAGTCCATGGAACAGCCCAGTTTTGTTATACAAAAGGCTACAGGCAAATGGAGAATGTTAAAGGACCTGAGAAAAATTAATGAACAGATGCTTCCACAGGCAGCCCTGCCGTGGATCCCCTCCATTCCTTGGGATCTCTTATTGTAATAGACATCAATCACTGTTTCTTTTTCATTCCCCTTGACGCTCAGGACTGTGAGAAGTTTGCCTTCTCCGTCCCCTTGGTTAACTACCAGGGGCCAGACCAAAGATATGAGTGGGTGGTACTACCTCAGGGCATGGCTAACAGCCCAGCCTTCTGCCAACATTATGTGTCACAGGTCCTACAACCACTTCAGAGCCAGTCAGATATTACCTTATATGTTTATATGGATGATATTATAATTGGGGAGGCAGACGCCCGACGATTGGACGCCGCCCATAGGAAGCTCGGATGCTTCTACATAAGGGAGGATTGCACATATCTAAAGACAAGGTTCAGACCTTACCTCCCTTTAAGATTTAGGAAGCAGACCTTAGACTAGACTCTGTTTTCCCCCTTAAGCCCCAATACCCTTTCAGTCATCCTATACCTTGATAGAGTTGCAAAAGCTTTTGGGTGAGGTTAATTGGCTAAGGTCTGGGCTTTACCTGCCTACAGAAGACTTGCTTCTGCTCTTTGACTCCTTAAAGGATAAAGCCCCCACTGATATTGTTACAATAACTCCATCACTTCAAGTGGGATTTCAAAAAATTCAGACGGCCTTCAATATGGCACAGTTGGCTCGTTATAAGCCCGAATGCCCCCTTTGTGTCTGGATCATCCCCGGCTCAGAGCTTTCCTCAGCTGCCATTACTCAGGTGGGCGGGCCTCTCCTATGGGCACATGCATCGGTAGGAGAGGCTCCCAGGGTGTACTCTCAGCTAGACCAGCTAGCTGACCTGGTAATTAAGGGCATGTATACTTCCTTGAGACATTATGGGCAGGATCCTGATGTGCTAATTGTTCCCTATCAGCTGTCAGATTTTAAGTGGGTTTGAAGAAACCATAACCGAGTGTCTAGTGCCTTAGAGGGCTTCATGGGGAAGCTGGACTGCCATTATGGCATGTCAAGATGGGTGACCTCATTTTCGGGGTTACAGTGGACTCCCCCCATACGTTTTTCCACCAAATCCCTTACTACAGCCATGAATGTTTGTTCTCCCCAGGAATAAAGAAAAAGTCCGAGATGGATCTCTTCCTGCTCCTCCCTGGAACCACGGGAGGCCTGTCTGCGTATGTCAGTGGTGGACGACAGCGGCGACAGCCAGCCTCCGTGTTCCTTCCAGTGCCCGGCACTGCCTGCTGCTTGTTTCTTGCACTGTACCTCAGTGTCTTTTGTGGTGCAATATTTCTCTGTTGCAATATCGCCTACAGCTCTGCCCAAGAACTGGAACGGATCACTAGCACCTTGGCTGCCGTGGACCTCCAGAACCACCAGGGCCTGGACCTGCTTCGACCTCACCATCAGAGATGGGGAATGGTGGCGCCGGCCCAACTCAACCAGCGGGGGGATGGACTAATATCCAACCTTCCCTGGACTGAGCCAGATGGGTGGCTCCCCTACCCTCTCCCTCTCGTGGGAGAGACCCCATGACCTGTCTTTGCATTTGCCTCTGTGCTTATATAGCCTCTGTATTTACACCTGACCATGCTAGTGCAAATAGGCTTCCCCTAGTTCTTAAGCAATGAGCCAGAGCTATCCAGTCAACGGTGGTCTGGCAGCATTATGCTGCTTTTAGCCATTTGGGAACCCTCTGAAATTGGTCATGGCCCCTTCCAGGATGTGCAGCCTACCAGAGTACACAGGCGTGAGGCAGAAATAGCAGGGCCTCCTCTTGAGCACAGACCCCTCTCCTCCCCCCTTGTTCCTTGCTGGGGCTGGCAAGCCTCATAGGCAGGGTGGCCCGACGAGCTAGGATGGCCAGCCAATGACAGGTAAGATCCTTCAGGGGGGACGACCTAAGACAGGCACATTCTCGAGTAGGACATCAACCAGCTTATTAAACAGAAAAGGGGGAGATGTGGGGCGCACCGCCTGGCCCCGACTGTGCACGCCCTGGAGGTGTGTGACTGTTGCACCGCCTCCGGGGAGAGGGATCCTGGCTAACCCCGCCTGCCTTTGGGGTCCGGAACTGGAAGGCAGCTCTAGGCGGTAACCTGGGGGCGGTCCTGCTGGTAGTGACGTAGACTCAGGCCGCCCCTTAGGGAGGTCCCATGGCCTTCCACCCTTGACAGACAGCTCCGACCACCAATCGTAGCCCTGACTAGGTACGATACACCCCTCCTCTTCCTGCTGCCATTGCCCATACTTAAGAGGGGGTTCGCGCCAATAAACAGAGAGC
>NW_025957451.1:0-87429 GCF_023159225.1 Perognathus longimembris pacificus
TCCACCACGGGCCATGGCTCCCTCCTCCTCCTCCTCCTCCTCCTCCTCCTCCTCCTCCTCCTCCTCCTCCTCCTCCTCTTCCTCCTCCTCCTCCTCCTCCCAGCGGAGGACAGTGGGAGGTGCACGGCTGTCCGGCTGTCCGTGTGTCCATCCATCCATCTCTTTGTCTGTCCGTCTGTCTCCCTGTGTGTCTGTCCGTCCATCCATTTGTCCATCTGTCCGTCTGTCTCCAGGTCTGTCTGCCCGTCTGCTCATCTGTCCATCTGTGCATCCATCTGTCCGTCTGTCTGTCTCCCTGTTTCTCCGTCTGTCTGTCTGACCATCTGCTCAGTGTGTTTGTCCGTTTGTCTCCAGGTCCATCTGTCCATGACTGTCTGTCTCCCTGTGTGTCTCACTGTGTGCTCATCTGTCTGTCCGTCTCCCTCTCTTGTCTGTCTCCATGATGTCCATCTGTCCATCCGTCCATCTGTGTCTTTTTGTCATCTGTCTGTCTCCAGTTCTGTCTGTCTGTCTCCCTGTCCACCTGTCTGTCTGTCCTGCTCATCTGTGTCCCTGTCTGTCTGTCTGTCCATCTGTCTGCTGTGTGTCTGTCCGTCTCCCTGTCTGTCTGTCTCCATGTCTGTTTGTCCATCTGTCTGCTTGTCTCTTGTCCATTCCTGTTTGTCTCCAGGTCTGTCCATCTGTCTCCTAGTCTGTCTGTCTGTCTGTTCATCTGTCCGTCCATCTCCCTGTCTCCCTGTCTGTCCGTCCGTCTGTCTTCATGTCTGTCCGTGTCTCGATTCCCATCGCTGTCTGTCTGTCACCGCCCAACCCCCCAGCCCCCCATGTCCCTCTGTCCCTCCGTCCGTCCGTCTGTCCATCTTCACCAGTCAACTTGTCGCTGACACAGGGAACGCGGGCGCTCAGGAGCCTGCAGGGCAGACAGACGGACGGGTGGATGTGGGCTCGAATCCCGGCCTCCCGCATGGCCCACAATGCGTTGCGTTCCCCCCCCCAACCCTGGGGGCCCCGGGTTCAGATTCCTGCTCACCTCTGACAGCCCCAGCCCAGGCCCAGCGACCCTAGTGCCGCCGAAGCAGCAGGTGCAGCATGGCTGGCCAGGCGGGGACCCTTGAAACCTCCAACCGTGTGGGTGTGCACACATGCGGGAGGAATGGATGGGAGGGGGAGGGGTCACATGAAGTGGGGAGGGAGGCACACGTGACCCTCAGCTCCTTGCACCACCCCTCCCCACACGACTCCACCTGCAAAGGCTCCCCCCCACGTGAGGCCTCTGAGGACACTTGAAATCGCCACCTATCCACCCACAGGCCCAGAATGGTCTTGGGGACACTTGAAACCACCCCCCCACCCAGATCCCCATTACCCCGGGGACACTTGAAACCGCCGTGGGGACACTCAAAACTGCCCTACATCCACTCACAGGCCCAAGGTTTTCGTGGGGACACTGGATACCGCCCTCCATCGATGCACACGCCGAGGGTTGCCTTGGAGACACTTGAAACCACCCCCTAAAGAACTGCTCCCATCATGGGACACTTGAAACTGACCCTCACCCATACCCCCTCCCCTTGGGGACACTTGAAACCGCCCTCCATCCACCCACAGGCCCAGGGTTGCCTTGGCGACGCTTAAAACCGCCCCCTACAGAACCACTCCAACCCGGGGACACTTGAAACGGCCCTCCATCCACCCACAGGCCCAAGGTGGTCCTGGTTACACTTGAAACCAGCCCCCAAGAGCCCCTCCCCATTGGGATACTAGAAAACACCCTTGGGACACTTGAAACCGCCCTGGGTACACTTGAAACCACCCACCACAGACCCCTCCCCACCTTGGAGACACTTGAAACGAATCGCCCCAGACCCCTTCCCCCGGGAACACTTGAAACCGCCCTCCATCCACCCACAGACCCAAAATGGTCCTGGGGACACTTGAAACCACCCCCCACCCAGAATCTCTACTGCTGGGGACACCTGAAACCTCCCTGGGGACAGTTGAAACCGCCCTCTGCTCCCCAAACTCCACCGTGTTGCTCCAGGAGCCCTATGTCAGGGTGCGGGCTTCCCTGGCCCGGATGCACAGGCCCGGTGAGGCCCGGGTTCGAGGCCTGGCAGGGCGTAGGTGTTGCCTGAGCCTCCCAAGACCTCAATGTGGGCGGAGACTCGCCATGGTGCAGGGGTAAACTGAGGCACGGGGCGGTTCCAGGAGCACTCACCGGGAAGTCCTGGGAGACCAGCTGGGCACCATGCTAAAAGAACAGAGCACAGTCCTCAATCAGCACTGACTGCAGGGCAGGGTGCTGGACCGTGAACTTCTGGGTGATGTGCTTAGTACTCCCACGTGCTGTGTGGAGTACTCCCCAGTGCTGGGCTGAGTACTCCCATTTCACACTAATCCTGAAACCCACCTCTCCCAACCAATACTGGACTGAGTAGTCCAGGGTGCTACAACCAGTACTCCCTGGTGCTGGACTGAGTACTCCCGGGTGCTGAACTGAGTACTCCCATCCCTCCCCGGTGCTGGACTGAGTACTCCCATCCCACACCAATCCGGAACCCCACCCCCTCCTGACCGTTGCTGGACTAAATACTCCCCGCCAGTGCTGGACCGAGTACTCCCGGGTGTTGCACTGAGTACTCCCATGCACAGGGCCAGCTGGTACCGGAAGTCGTGCTTGCTCCACTGCCTCCAGGTCCTGTGTGGCTCCCACCATACCTGCCAGCCCCGGGGGCCGCAGGCGATGCTCACGTTTCACAGGGGGTCAAAGTGTTCTGAAAACTGCCACAGATGAATGGACACCGGGTGGAATGGGGAGGGCTCAAAACCGCCCTCGGTGGTGCCAGGGATACTTGAAACTGCCCTTGTGGGTCTTGGGGGACACTCAAAACTGCCCTGGATGCTCATGGGGACAGTGGAAACTGCCCTCCATCCACCAAGGTGCTCGTGTGGACACTTGAAACCGCCCTCAGCGGTCTCGGGGACAATTAAAACCGCCCTGGATGGTCCTGGGAAAACTTGAAGCTGCTTTTGGGGGTCATGGGGAACCCTTGAAATCGCCCTAGGTGGTCTTGGGATACCTGAAACTGCCCTCCATGCACCAAAGTGCTCGTGGGGATACTTGAAACCACTCTCGGTGGTCTCGAGGACACAAATCCGCCCTCGGTGTTCTTGGGGACACTTTAAACTGCCCTTGGTGGTCTCTGGGATACTTGAAACTGCCCTGGGTGGTCCAGGGGGTACTCGAAACCACCCTCACCAATTTCACGGGCATACAGCCAGGCGTCCAGGAAGTGGACGGGGCCAGCAGGGCTCGAGCCAGTGACCAGGGCATAGGTCTTGGCCCAGAGGCCGGCAAGATCGGGGAGGATGCAGCCCACCTGGAGGCCGGACTGGCACATGTCGGCCAGCACTCATGGTACAGGCCGGTCCTAGGGAGTGGTGGTTCATTAGAAACTCACAATGGCCGAAGGGGGGGACATTAGAAACCGACAATGGCCAACAGAGGTGGCATTACAAACTGACAATGCCAAAGAGAGGCGTTAGAAACTGACAATGGCGGGATGTGCGGGGAACATTAGAAACCGACAATGGTGCGTAGGGGGCATTGAAACCGGCAGGGGTGGCCCCACCTGGAGTCCGGATCCTGAAGGAATACTGTGTCCCCCGCGGTGCCTGCGGCCCCAGTGCCCACTAGCAGTTCAGGGCCTGGGCCTTGAAGACATAACACACAAGGCCTGGGGAAACGACATGGCGGGGGGGGGTGGAGGGTGGAGGGCCTGTGGGGAGACTTACCCCTGACCCTTCAACCCCACGACCTCTGACCCTTCAACCCCAAAACCCCTGACCCTTCAACCCCATGTCCCCTGACCTATCAACCCATGACCCCTGACTAGTTCAACCCCATGATTCCTGAACTTTCAACCCAATGACCCCTGAACCTTCAACATATGACCTGTGACCCCTGACCCTCGATCCCCCCCCCCACCCGGAACCTCAGTGCCTCACCCGGGTTTGTGAACCCCAGGCCTTTGGTCAGGGGCCTCCTGGCCACAGTGAGTGTAACCTCGATCTCGACTCCCTGGTACCACAGGAGATCCCAGAATTCGCAGCTACATTGTCCGACGGGGACCTTGGAGAGCGGGGGGTGTCGGTGCCTTGACATAAACCGGAACACCTGGGAGATCCATTCGTCCATCCATGCCTCAACTTAGCCCCCGGAACACCAGGGAATGTGGGCCAGCCCACCCCTGCCTCAGTTTACCCCACAGCCCCCACCATTGGCCTCCCAGGGTGGGGCCTGGTGTCTCCGTCGTGCCTCGATTGCCCCAACTGTCCAGCAGTGTGACCGACCCCTTGTTCGGGTTCACAACGATGCACCGGGCCTCTGTGGTGGCCACACAGTGCAAGCTTAGCCTGTGGCTCCTGGAGTCGAAGGTCAGGCCCAGGTCAGGTGCAGGGTCAGGGGTCGCAGGGCCCAAGGTTGGGGGGTCTCAGGGGTCAGGAGGGCGCGGGGAAGCTTCCAGAAGATGGTGTAGGAGTCTCTGGTTGGGTTGGGGAGGTCACGAGGAACAAAGGTGAGAAGTCAGGATCATCCATACAAGGGTACTGTGTTCGAATCCTCCCTTGGGCTGATGGAGGAACCAGAAAGGAGGTGAGTTACCCAGATGAGCTTCAGCCATGAGGACGAGGAGGAGGAGGAGGAGGAGGAGGAGGGGTGAGGAAGATGGAGGCTGCAGACCAGGGGAGGATCAGGGCAGGAGGCCTGGACCCGGAGAGCACTGTGGAGAGAGCAATGGGGATGGGTGGGTGGGGGGGTGGATGATTGGGTGGATGGGTGAAAGAGTGGGTAGATTGATCGGTGGGGGGGTGGATGGGTGGGTGGATCTATGGGTGGGTGGATGGGTGGATGGGTGGGTGGATGAATGATGGATGGGTAGATGGGTGGGTGGATGATTGGGTGGGTGGGTGGATGGATGGGTGGGTGGGTGGATGGTTGGGTGGGTGGGTGGATTGGTGGGTGGATGGATGGGTGGGTGGGTGGATAATTGGGTGGGTGGGTGGGTGTTGGGTGGGTGGGTGGGTAATGGGTGCTGGATCTTATCCTTCTCTCCTTCCCCCTCCCTCTCCTCCCTGGTGGCCCCTGGGGCTTTCACACTCACTGCAGGCCATTGGCACATTGGGTCCGGTGTGGGGCAGCCAGGGTGCCCGTCTCGGTTCCGGGGGTTTGGGCTGTCAGGTGTGGACCCCCGGGTGGGTGTCCTGGGGAGCTTGGGGCGTCTGGGCCCTGACGTTTCTGGGCTCCAGACAGGGAGTGGATGCCGCTTCCCCTTTCTCGCTTCTCCTGGGGGTTTCCTGGCTCCTGGGCATCTCATTCTCCTTTCTCGGGGATGGGGAAGCCAAGGCGGCACCCCGGTGAGGACAGGCCTTGGGGCCTCGGGGGTGCGGGTGCCATGCACAGACAGACAGACAGACAGACAGACCTGAGTCCTCCTTGGGTGGTGGTGCTGGGTGCTGAGTCCTCCTGGGTGGTGGTATTGTGTGCTGAGGCCTGGGTGGTGGTATTGAGTGCTGAGTCCTCCTTGGGTGGTGGTGCTGGGTGCTGAATCCTCCTTGGGTGGTGCTGGGTGCGTCTCCCAGACAGAGAGACACAGTCCAGTCGGAGGAATGGAGGGGCGGACAGAGGGACGGACATGTGGATTGGGAGACGGAAAAGGGGGGACGGGCAGACACACAGACGGAGAGAGGCGCAGACACACAGAGAGACGGACAGACAGGACAACATAGAGACAGACAGGGAGACAGACAGACGCACAAGAGATGGACAGACAGATGGACAGGGAGACAGACACATAGACAGACAGATGGATGGACAGATGCAGGGGGCCCTGCACCCCGGGCGCTCTCCTGACCAGCAGGAGAGGCAAGGAGGCGCGCCCCTCCCCGCCGAGGGTGAACCCAGAATAGGTAACAAGCGGCAGGTCGCCCGCACGCAGCCCAACCCAACCTTTATGCCACAGTTAGATGGTCAGTCGACTTGGGCAGAGTTCAAGACCGCTCTCTGTTTATTGGCGCGAACCCCATCTTAAGTATGGGCAATGGCAGCAGGAAGAGGAGGAGTGTAACATACCTAGTCAGGGGCTACGATTGGTGGTTGGAGCTGTCCGTCAAGGGTGGAAGGCCATGGGACCTCCCTAAGGGGCGGCCTGAGTCTATGTCACTACCAGCAGGACCACCCCAGGTTACTGCCTAGAGCTGCCTTCCAGTTCCGGACCCTGAAGGCAGGCGGGGTTAGCCAGGATCCCTCTCCCCGGAGGCGGTGCAACAGTCACACACCTCCAGGGCGTGCACAGTCGGGGCCAGGCGGTGCACCCCACATCTCGTCCTTTTCTGTTTAATAAGCTGGTGGATGTCCTACTCGAGAAAGCGCCTGTCTTAGGTCATCCCCCCTGAAGGATCTTACCTGTCATTGGCTGGCCATCCTAGCTCGTCGGGCCACCCTGCCTATGAGGCTTGCCAGCCCCAGGAAAGGAACAAGGGGGGAGGAGAGGGGTCTGTGCTCAAGAGGAGGCCCTGCTATTTCTGCCTCACGCCTGTGCACTCTGGTAGGCTGCACATCCTGGAAGGGGCCATGACCAATTTCATAGGGTTCTCAAATGGCTAAAGGCAGCATAATGCTGCCAAACCACCGTTGACTGGACAGCTCTGGCTCATTGCTTAAGAACTAGGGGAAGCCTATTTGCCCTAGCATGGTCAGGTGTAAATACAGAGGCTATATAAGCACAGAGGCAAATGCAAACACAGGTCATGGGGGTCTCTCCCACGAGGAGGAGAGGGTAAGGGAGCCACCAGCATTACTTCCAGAGGGACCAGCCAACACAGCAAGCCTGCAGCGCCCAATGAACAGTACCCACACCTTGCTCCCTGTTGATCTTGCTAGCACCTGGCACTGGACCGTACATGGGGGGAATGGAGTGGATCGGGTGAGAGAACAGAAACACTTATTTCCTTGAAGCTTAAGAACATAATGGGAGGGCTGAAAGTGAGGAAGTGGGTGGATGGACCTTGAATAAACATTCAGAACCATCTAGTAATCCTTTCTGTTACAACCTAAAGCCTGCAAGACCAGAGATCTGTCACACAACTCTCCTCTATCTTATTGGCACGAAAAGGGTCTGAGGACATGTTAGATTGTTGCAGAGCCACAAATGAAGTACTCATTTTCAATACTTGATGCACTTAGGGTACATTTGAAACCCATTTCCCTCTTCTACCTTTACGCTTCTATCTCCCTAACACGCCTGAAGCCAAGTTTATCATCAAATTGAGGAGGAAGATGAGAGCAGAGGAGGAGGAGAGCAGAGGAGGTAGAGAGCAGAGGAGGCAGAGAGCAGAGGAGGAGGAGAGGCGAAAAGGAGAGCAGAGGAGAGCAGTGGAAAGCAGAGGAGGAGAGCAGAGGAGCTCAGAGGAGTGCAGAGGAGAGCATTATTTTTGTTTGTTTTGCTCCCAGCTGGGAGGAGAGCCACAGGCTGAGGATGGTCCTTGCCTGCGGGTCCCCGTGCTGAGCCCCATACAGGTCCCTCACCGCGCCTGCCTGGCACCTACTCTGCCAACTACTTGTGCAGCCGCCAGGACTGAACTTTGGAGGACTTGTCGCTACTCCTCTGGCCAGTTGTCTTGGCAGGAGGTAGAAGGTGGCCAGAGGACCCCCCCTACCATGCTGGTGAAGAAGCCTGTGGGGAAGGGAGCAGGGTGAAAGGCTGGATCTGAAGAACCCAGCCCTTCCAGGCAGCATTGCACCTGTGCCATGCCCCCGTGCACCACCCTGGCCACCCTCCTCTCCGGGGTGGCCATGATTTCGTGTCTGTAACTTGGGGTGAAAACCAACGACCTTCAGGCAAGGATCCTCACCCTGCTAAAATCTGCTAAAATGGCACCCTCCGTTCCCCTGCTGCTGGAGAAGGCAGATCAGCTGAAGACCATAGTACTTGAGTAGAGCGACTTCTCGCTCAGGTGTGTGAGGCTGGGCCTTGCGCGAGGGGGAGTTGCATGTGGATAGAATTTTGCACAGGTTCAGTCAGTCTACAGGATCCACCCTTACTGGTTATACAGTTGATTTGGGATGTGTGAGCCTCTGTGGTATCTATTTATTCAAATCCCTTCCTTGGTTTCTCTCCAAGTCTGTGTGGAGGATCTTCCCTCTGTCTTCCTTAAGGATTGCATGTTGCAATGGCAGTAGGGGCTTTGCCCGGCTGTTTAGTTTTGTGGAGTCTGGGCTGTCAGCATTCTCAGTTGTATGGAGAATATTCATTGTAATGCTCACATCTGTTTTTCATTTGATAAGGTTAGGCCTTATCAATAGAGAATGGTAAGCACTCTTAAAAGTGAAATAAGCCCATAGATTTAAAAATTCATTTAACTCGGAATTCTTTTCATATTAAATGTTTTAAAAATTGGAAAAAAAAGTTTTCCTTTGTTTTTTTGGAGGGGGAGAGTTAACAGAGGTTGTGCTCAGATATTGATGAAGGGAGAATTGAAAGGGATTCCTTTAAAGATGACTCAGACTCCAGTAGGGAGAGGGTAGTTTTTCTGCCAGTGGAGAGATGCAGTAGTTGCAGCCCGAATGTGATAAAGTATGTCTACAACATTGGCTGTTATTGATAGGACACACATTGCCATGAGCTGCATTGTTAGTGCCGGAGTTTTGCCTTGGTGTGCAGGGAGAGGGTGGTGATAGTTGAATAATGAAGAAAGGTATTACCCAAATCTATCAATCTATGTCAATGTTAAATTGATTTTTAAATTAAAAACAAAATTATGTCTTGAGTACTGTTAGCATTGGCTAAGATTCATGCACTTACATAAATGCTGTTTGTGCAGGCTATCAAACATTATTAACAGCCACAGAGGAAGAGTCGCTGAAGAACTCACAGAACTGGGATACTACTGTTAGCTCTTAATATATCTTCTTTTCCTACAGGAATCCTACGAACACATGGCTAAACTGAGAATCACAAGAGAAACACCTTCTGAGTGCAACTGTCCAGCAGGTAAAAAATGAAACTTAACTAGGTTCCATCTAGAGGAGAGCATTTGCAAACAAAAGATCATATGCCTGTCAGGTCTACCTGTAACAGTAACAGAGAAAGAATGCAAACCCAACTTGCTTTAAGAAAATCAACATGTCTCCCTTTGACAGCTGGTGAGTAAAGCCACAAATATTATTTTAAGCAGCATACCAGTGTCTGTGAGGGGAAAAAAAGAGCTAATCACCATGAAAAATATTGGCAAGGGGATATACAAATTTCTTAGTATCCCGGATTGAAAAGTCATCTTCAATTTTATTAAATAACTTCAGTGTTCGTGGTGAACACGGTCTGAATAGCTGTGAAGCCCTGGTGTCTAATGTTATATTAGTGCAGAGTTTTTTGTGGTTATTATATTCGCAAGTGATCTGACCTGTAGGTAAAAATGAAGACTAAAGGAAATTAGTTCTTTATTTTGTTCTCAGTACCTTGCCAGAAATATTCTTCCATGTTGTCCATTTTTCTGTGTAGTTATAAGAAACCATAGTGACAGTGTGTATTAGAAGGATAGAGACGAAAGGGTAGTGAATGAGCACCCCCAACCCCCACCCCCGAATCATTAAATCTTCATTCAGAGACTTCTGAGCCTTGGTTGTTGTCTGTAGACCTAACAATTTAAAAGCTCTTGGAATATGGCCAGGGGAAGGCATTTAGTGGATACAATATTATATAAGGCATCAAAACTCCCATGAATCTCAAGAAGTTCTTTAGATAAACATGGTGAATGTATTTATGAACATTCTAGTTTCTTTCATCCTTATGCATGGAAAATGAGTCTTTTTCTCTCATATGGAAGAGCTCATTTCAATGTAGTCATGTGCTTCATAATGACACTTCAACCCAAGACAGGTCACAAATATAACAGTGGACCCCTAAGATTGTGTAACCTAGTGATGTCATAGCCAGCTTAGTTTGTGTGAGTGAGCTGTGTGATGTTTGCTCAGCAGTGGGATGGCAACAGCACAGCCCTTAGAATACGCCCCAGTTATGATTAAGCTGCAGGTGACTGTGAAAAACTTTGCGGCTGCTGTTCACTGCTGGCTCACGCCTGTAATCCTGGCTACTCAGTAGGTGGAGATCTGAGAATTGCAGTTCAAAGCCAGCCTAGTCAGCAAAGTCTATGAGAATCTTATCTCCAACAAACTAAGAAAAAGCTGGAAAAGGCACTGTGGCTCAAGTGGTAGAACGCTAGCCTTGAGCACAGAGAGGCTCAGGGATAGCACCCAAGACCCTGAGTCCAAGCCCTGGGACTGGGGATAAAAAGGACTACTGCCTGTAATTTCTTATAGTTTGAGGTTGGTTTTTGTCTCATGATAACTAGTTCAGGCACAGTTTAGACTTTTCAATTTTCAGGTTATACAGCATAAAAGCTTTTAGTATTTGTATTTAGTATTTGTATTTGACCATCTTTGAGATATATTATTTTTCAGTGAAGGCTTTTGATGAGAAGACAAAGCGTGGATGTTTGACATTGTGTGTTTCATCCTGAGTAGTTGAGAAAAACCTCAGAAGTAAGATATTCAAGGGTAGAACTTTTCCAGGACAGGAATGAAATCACAGCTGCCCCTGCCCCATAGAGATGATGTTAATTTCCCCGACAGTGGGTAGGGTAGGTATAGGACTTCACAAATCACACCTGGCAGGAAAGAGTATCTTTTGAATATACAAAAATATCCAGTACACGGGCTGTGTGTATGTGGGGAGCTTAAATTTAATTTGGAAGATTCATAACAAACTTGGTAAAATGTAGAAAAGTGACCACACTGAGTTCTATTTCCAGAGGAGATACTATTGTTTTTATGATGCTTCATGTAGGCCAGTGATTGAACTCTTGTCATCTGGGAGAAAGCTATTATCCTTAAGAGTTTGCTGTATATTCCCTGGGATGATTATTACAGACTTTGTTTTTCCATCTTGCTTTTTTTTGGGTCAGTCCTGGGCCTTGGACTCAGGGCCTGAGCACTGTCCCTGGCTTCTTCCCGCTCAATGCTAGCACTCTGCCACCTGAGCCACAGCGCCACTTCTGGCCGTTTTCCATATATGTGGTGCTGGGGAATCGAACAGAGAGCTTCTTGCCACTAGGCCATATTCCCAGCCCTGCTTTTCCATCTTAATGTGATAAATGAATAATAAACAGCAATTCTCTTGGGTTGTTGTTTTTTGGTTGCTCTATCACCTGCTTTCCTTCTTGCCACCACTAGAACTCTGCATTACATCAGTTTTTACCTGGCTCCTTGGGAGGGAACTCTGAAGGGGCACATTCAAACACACAGAACCAGATGGGGTTTTTGGTGAGTTACAGAAATAAACTCAGTTCTGCTTGTCCAATAACAAGACATCACCCAAACGCAGGCTTTGTGTTAAAAGTAAAAGATTCTGGAGAAAATCAGCTGATGCAGGATTATCTTAGGGAATGAGCTGGCTGGCCAAAAAGGCTTAGAAAGAAGATATGGCACTTCCCACCTGATTTGGCTGGAACCTCTGTTCGCCATGTGTGACTAAGACTTGTCACCCAGACATTTGTTTGCAGGACAGAGTGAGACAAGTGTGACCTCAACTCAGTTCCTGTGGACACATGCCCATCCATTCAAGTTGACACTCTTGATGCCAGGCTGAGTCTCAGAGCCAAGGGTCGGTAGCAAGAAGCAAATTTGTGTTGTTTGTACTCACGGATGGCTTCTGCTAGAACTCAGGTCTTACTGGGGTTTTCCCAGGTAGCCTCTGTGGGAAGGCTTTGAGGACGATTTATTGAATGGCTTCTCACAGTAGGAGAGGCTCTTTGTGATTTACTTTCTATAACTAGGAGAGTTTTAAGTGCTAGCAATCTTAGGATTTTTCCCCTGGGCAGTGGGACTCCAGAGCTAGAAGCCTAATAAGGAATCCATAATGAGCTGGATATGTCTAGACTGCAATCTTAGAGCTGGAATCCTAGATATAATACTAAATAATGGTGTGACTGTGATCAAATGAATGCACTTCATTTTTTCACCAGGAAATAAAAAGACT
Organism: Perognathus longimembris pacificus; assembly: GCF_023159225.1. Taxonomy (NCBI): domain Eukaryota; kingdom Metazoa; phylum Chordata; class Mammalia; order Rodentia; family Heteromyidae; genus Perognathus; species Perognathus longimembris. The sequence goes on from NW_025957451.1 coordinate 12,093, forward strand.
AGAAATTCCTTCTCCTTTGTATGATTTAGGTAAATTGTTTGGCATATTAATGTTTAGATCTTAAATATTACTTCTGTTTTTTTGTGTTGGTTTTTTTTTTTTTTTGGTAAGTTTCTCAGAAAGACTAGGCAAATTCTCATACCACTAAACCTGCACCCACAGTTCACTAGTCTTTGTCTTACATTCCTTCCTCTGCTCCACAGAGGAACAAGTGGGAAATGTTGCAAAAGTTGCTCAGAACCTAAAGCTAATGTACATGGCGGTTAGTTAAACATCTGTACGTCATTTATAAAGATAATCTTGCATGTCAGTATCTCTTGGTGTTGTAGCAGTGGAATTTGGGGTTTTTCATGATACCTAGTTTTGTCTCCAAAGTGTTCACCAAAATGACAGGGGAAACAGACCATTTAGACTAAAGTATACCGGGTAGAAAGACTTGGATTTATTGGGCAAGGACTTAGTAAAGAGTGTCTTTACAGCTTCAATATGAGATGTTTACCAAAATGAGTGTCTTCTCCATCTGACTCGTAGACCTATTCAAATCAGATTTATTTATACAGTGATATTTATAACATAAAGTTGGACAGTCATTATTATATCATCTTTGTCCTCAGTAGAAAGGTATATTTACCTTTTTTGTAAGATCAAGAGACGCTCTAGAATACCAAAAGAAAATTTGCTTTTAAGAACCCCAAATAATTCATCAAAGCTATGTTTAGCAGATTTGCGTAAGCAATGGCAGAGACAAGGAAATAACAGCTGCTATTTGTGGCTTGATCCCTGTCATACCTGACTGTCTCTAAGAAAGTAACTTGGCTCTTCACTATGGCTACAGAATTCTACTTCAGGTTGTGTTCTTTGGATCTTCCATGAAGTATGCATAAAGCAGGCATATTTACAGAAAGGTTTCTCTGTCCAGCCAATGAAGAACAATGGGAATGGATACACCATTCAAGTGATAAGAACTCATTCATCAGTACCATTGGCCTCCTCAGCCTATTAGGTGTTGAAAAGATATGTCCCGGCCATCCCAGAGGACCATGCACAGATCATCACAGACAGGATAAGAAGGTTCAAAAGGAGGTTTATTAGTGGGGCCATAGTTCCCATGGGAGAGGGAGCTACATGGTGTCTGCACCTTATCCAGGTGGCAGCTTCTCTCTCTGGGGGTAAAGGGGAAGTAGACAGGTAGTGAGTAGGAGTGGCTCATTAGGTATGGGTGGATCTGGGGGCTAGTGGGAGGAGCTGAGGACCTGAGGCTAAGGAAATGCAAACTGGTATAAGAACCTCTGTGGTGTCATCCATGAAGAATAGGAAATGAAGAAAGCCACCTTGGCTTTTTCATTAACATGTTACACAATCTTGTGCAAATCATTTCCACATATAGCTTTTTACAAACTGGTCATATCATTGTAAGTAAGAGCTGGGAAATAACGACTTAGCATCTTAGTCAATTCTCTACCTAGCATAAATTCTAAACAGTACCAGATTTTGGGATTTTTTTTGGGGGGGGCAAATGAGGCAGACTTGCCCTGTATCCTCATGGAGTTTCTAGTTCCATGAAGATAACACCAAATGTTAATTTGAAAAGGACTTTCCATGTGGGATAAGCAAAATCAAGAGGAGTACATTTTGGAGCATATAACCTAAATCTATGAAATTTTTACAATATGGGAAGTTGTTTAAATGGTTTGGTGGTAGAGAAAGAAAACTATACTTATGTTCCAGAAATTCATAATAGAAGAAAATATGGCTCCTGAGAAAATCTGTAGGAATGGATACAAAGTTTGTTGGTTGCCTTTTGAATTTCTAAGAATTGATGGATAGGTAGATAAAGGTACACTGGTAGCTGATCTGCTGATATTCCAAATGAAAGAAACATGATATTTTTTTTCTTGGTCATGGGGCTTGAACTCTGGGCCTGGGCTCTGTCCCTGAGCTCTTCAGCTCTACTCCCTGAGCCACTTTCTAAACATGATTTTTAATATAGAATGGACAGCCTGTTCTATATGATGGTAGTCTACTCTATTCTATGAATAGTGAGAATAAAGTTGAGAACTTCTTGTGTGGAGTGTTTAACAGCTACAGGTAAAAGTGAGACTAGAAGCCATCTGGTGGTGGCTCAGTTATAATTCTAGCTTCTTAGGAGATTGCAATCTGAAGGTTGGGATTCAAAGCCAGCTTAGGCAGGAACTTCAAAGAGTCTCTCACCTTTAATAGCCACCAAAAAGCCAAAGTAGAGCTGTGGCTCAAGTGATAGAAAGCCAGCCTTGAGCGAAAAAGTTAAGGGGCAATGCCCAGGCCCTGAGGTCAAGCCCTAGTATGAGCATACACAGAAAGTAGATACTTCTTAAGGTATCCTCTATACTTATGAAATGACTATTTACAAAGTGGGAGTAAATGCCAACAAGCGCAAGTACCCCTCATTCCCAAGTGGGAGCAGTACAGATCCTGGTGATGGATTGAGGACGCCCCAGTATGGTGATGGACGTAAATGTTCATGCTTGCTTTGAGATCGAGCACTCTTCCCCCTGGTGTCAGAGCCTTTGTGTTCCTTTGCTAATCCAGTTGACTTGAGCATATAAAACTCCATGTCTTGCTGTATACATTTTCAATGATACAGAGAACAGAAACATTTTTACCTTAAGAAACTTGAATAAGCAACTTGAGATGGTGAATGTTATGGAAATGAAAATGGCAGATATTCTCCACTTCCTGTGACACAGATCAGGGCACAGTGATGAGGGTGCCCCCACGAATATCCCCAGTAAGTCTTTCTCAAGCCTACTGAATCCAAAAGGCTGGACATGACATGCTCAGTGACTTTTCTGCTGAGAGTGGACAAGGACAAGTTGCCTTTTGAAGGGGTGTTCTTGTTTCTTCTCTTTTGTCTGCCTTGTTTACAAATGAAGAAGCTAATTCTTCCAATTCTTGCTCTGTGATGCTTGGCTTGGAACTTGAGGCCTTTTCCTTGCTTCATTTAAGCCACTCCTCCACTTCCTTTTTTTTTTTTTTTTGGCTTTTGAGTTATCTTTGGATAGTCTTTTGGGCTGGCCAGCCCTCCCCTTCCTCTATCTCTTCCACCTTTCTCCCTTTTCCTCTGCCCTTTTCACTCTTCTTCCCCTTTAACTCCTCCTCCCCTCCCTCCCCTGCTTTTCATTTGATCAGGTGGTCTCAAGACTGTGCTCCTCCCTACCTCTGTTCCCCAGTATCTGGGAAACAGAAGTGTGCCACGATGTCCGGTTTCCTTTCCCTTTCTCACTGTAGTAATTCCGTTGGTAATTATGTAAAAGGATACCAATACTACATGGAGTTTCAATTCACTGTAGCTTATTCGATGTGCCACAGTCTGCTCTGCTTCTGATTGCTTTGTAAGGGTGTAAAATCAACTCTGTGACATGACCCAAATGGAAGCCATCCAAGACCTATCATGAAAAACTGTTTGGGTGCCCTCCTTACCACGTTAGAGACTTTCTGGGGTGGTTTGGTGGAAGTGGAGAATGTGAAAACTGTTTATGGATGACTGAGCTGCAGGCTGAAACCTGAAACCCAGGATATGACTGGCTACACCTAGAAGCATTGCTACCTAACCTGGCTTGCCAATATGGGTGAAGTTTGGTGGGGTGGTTTAAAGTGCCATGGAATTTCACAATGCCCCCATCCCTCCCCAATTTGTGTTAACAATGGTGATTCTTACGTGGAGATAGGAGGAACTGAGCTAAATAGGAGTTCACTGCTCCACCAGTTTCTTCCCAATTGAATTGCGAGCTATCCCTTGTCTTCTTTGGTGATGGACAAAATCAATAGATAAAGCACATAGTTTCTCCAACCCATCAGCTCTAAGATACCTGAAATGCAGTCAATGTTGCACTTGTGTATAGTAGATAGAGCCACAGCCATGAACTTTGGGCTAGTATTCCAACAGCTAGAATAAGTGGAATTAATACTGTCATTCAACTTTCTGTGGAACTTCTTCCCCTCAAAATTTGGAATTTCTATGAGTACAGGATAATTTGGAATTGCGATGACACTTCTGACGTCATTGCATCCAGAGATGTCACTGCCTCTTCAGTTGAAGGCCTTATTCTCTTCATGAATGGTAGTTGAAATGTATTCATTTCCCTTCATAATGTGTTCCTTACATTGATCACTAGATTCATGCAGTTTTTGTTATAAGGGCATACTTATAGGCTTAGACACCTAGAATGTAAAAAAAAATTATAATTTCAATTTATAGGCGTTCTGTTCTTCATTACGGACATGAAGCTTTAATTCTTGTATTTAAAATATATTCACACGTTTTAAAATACAATGATCATATTTATTCTAATTGAGTAAATTGTAGCAAGCTCTAGCTTGTACATTATGGTATAACTGGGAGTCAGAATATATGTCTAGATAGTCTTCTTTGTTATCGGTTCCTCTCGCCTCTTCTCCCGATTTTCTCACCTCTTTTCCTCCTCTTCCTTCTCCCTTTTCTTCCCAAAGAGCTCAGTGTTCCTCACTGAACGTGAGGAACCTATTCCTTAATCTGTTAGCACTAGGAAGTTGGGGAAATGCACAATGTAACCCACTGTGATATCATACATCACAAACATCAGCATCTCTCACCCCATCCGTCTGCCTTAAAGTCTGAGATTTTTTTAAGCCTTTAAGTCATCCCAGTTTTTGACATGTTTCTGTGCATTTTTTCATTTTTCTTTGTGCTTTTTTACTTTTTGGTGCCAGCACCAGGGCTTGTACTCAGGTCCTGAGTGCTATCCCTTAGCCTTTGCACTCAAGGATAGTGGTCTACCACTTGAACCACAGCTCTGTTTCCTGATTTTTTGGTGATTCATTGTAGATAATAGACTTTCTGGTGCATGCTTTCTTTGAACCTTGATTCTCAGAAATCATTCTCATGAGGATTACAGACATGAGCCACTGGCACCTTCTCCTTTGAGCTTTTATTCTTCACACATACGCACATAGAGTCTTGTCAACAAGTTGATGCTGCCATTAACTTTTTAATATACTTATTGTTAACACTAGAGTTTTGTTGAGCAGTTAATGTTTAGCTGGCCAAATAGTACCTGCAACATAACTTTCCCCCAAATTACAATGTTCCTTAGTATCTGAAGTGGGTTGGCTCTACAACCCATGTGGCTAATGAAGTTCTTTTGATATAAAACAGTATAATACTTGCATATAACTACAAACATCCTTCATATACTTTGTCTTCTCTAGATTGCTTACAGTAAGTAATATAATTGAAATAATGTGTAACTAGATTTTATACCATATTATAGGGCATTATGACAAGAAAACAGTGTGAATGTGTTTTAGTACAGATGCACTCCTTTTCCCTTAAAGATGTACAATCTGTAATTGGTTAAATTTGCATATGCAGAGTATTTATTTGTGCATTATTTATAGAAACTATGCTGTAAGAAAGTTGGTCTTTTTTAAAATGATGATGGTTCTATGTTGAAACTGAAATGGACACCATGAGGAGACTGTGAATTTTGTGTCTGCATTTAAATGACAGGCAAGATCTTGAGAAATTACTAATATTGTAGCCAATATTGACTGAGGAATCCAATGCATTTCACAGAGAGAGTGTAAATCTGGCCACATTGTAATGAGTACAACAGAAGGAAAATTGAAAGACTAACTTGTTCCCATTGAAATGAATGTCCACTGTCATCAGGTGTTTGAGCAGGGAGTTGTGGATAGCTCTTTGGCCAAGCAAAGCACATTTTATACGTGTCTGGTAGGACATGCAATAGAATGACACAGCAGCTCTACAAGCTATTGAGCTTTGGTGAGTGATTGTTTTCCCTTCCATATATCATTTCAAACTATGGGCTTCAAGGAAGTCTGGAACATAAAAATGACTTTTTGTTTTGACAGACCTGGGGCTGGAACTCAGGGCCTGGGCACTGAGCTTTTGCTCAAGGCTGGCACTCAGCTCTACTCTGAACTATCTGTTGGTTGGAGCTAAGTGTCTTGTGGACTTTTCCTGCCCAGGCTTGCTTTGAACTGTGATCCTCAGATCTCATTTCTGAGTAGCTAGGATTGTAGGCATAGGCCACCAGTACCTGACTTCCTGACTTTTTCTCCTCTGTCCTTTGTCCTCCTCCTCAGGCCCCCTTCCTTCCTTCCTCCTCCTTTTTTCATCTTTCTTCTTTTTTCCCCTTCCTCCTCCTTTTTTCATCTTCCTTCTTTTTCCCCCTTTTCTTCATTGCTTTGCTTTCTGAGAGAATTCAATGATCAGCCAACCATGAAATGGGAAAGTGGACCAAATAAGGCTGGATAATTTATTTGAGCCAAACAGAGGTATTATAATCTATTAAAAATGTTTAGCCAAACACACTGTATTCGTGACTTTATCTCGTAACCCTGCAGATTGTCTGGTAGTTGCCCAGGACCTGAGGCAGGAAGGCGGACCCATGTGCCTGAACTTTCCAGTCATGTCTTTGCAACTGGTAGTTTTTAATAAAAGAAAAACTCTAACATTGTGAAATTACATCAGTGAAGAAACCATAGCTTTTTATGTTCTTGTATATGCTTTTCTTCTGTGCAACGTTATTCAATGCCCTAAATTTCAGCTACTTTTGAGATATTTTCTTGAATATTGAGATTAGTCTGGAAATCAGGCTAGGAATAAATGAAATGCTGGTTTGGTAATAAAATTTATGTTACCATTTTATGAATATGAAAATGTCTAATTGTTATAACACAAGGTATCTTTGGATTAAGAAGTCTAGGACATTTTATTCTTTTACACCTTTTTTTTAAAGCAGGAAAACCTTTGCTTCTACCATCAGTCTTGAAGCAGAAATCCCAGAAAAAAGAATTTTATAATCAGTCACAAAGAATTCCTACACGCATCATGTATCCCTTCCTCATCATTTCCCATTTCTTAGGAGTCTCCACATTGTTTAATTGTAATCATGTGAAACTAGCATTTTAAAGCTTCACACTGCTTTCACATTTATGGGATATGATGAGAAGATTAAGAATGCTTGAAACTCAAGAGTAAATACAGGAAACTTAAGAGTAGATGTAGAAATGTGACTCCACCAGGCTTTCATGGAGCACACATTACCCCAGTGGGCTTCATGTTGTGGCCATCCATGTATAGAAGAACAAACTAGAAGGTGCACTCTCCCAAACAACCCTCATTCTAGTCAGGCCCCTCTCCTGTACTCTGCTTTGCAATTCTGTAGCAGGAATCTAAACTCTGGTTTCCTTCCATTGCATTGGTGTTGTTTGACCTGACTTTCCCTCAGCATGGTACTTACGCATATGGGACTGAGGTGGCAGGGCCCTGCCTTTCCAGGGCCTGCACTTAGTATTCAATCTATTGTGGAGCAGAGGGATGTTCATGACCCATACCAAAACACCTCCCACGTCCCATAAAGTGACATGTTGTTTCTATTAAGGGATCATTTTCTTAAGTGAAATCATGACCAGTCATGATGGCATGGAAGTATACAGAGGCCAAGTGACTATGTGTTACTTTAATTACCAAAGAAGTAACTATTACGATTCCATAATGGTTCAAAGAAGAATTTTAAGACTGAAACAGTGGTTTTATTGTTTCTTTAGTTCAGAAGTAATTGAAATGGAATATGTAAATAGAGTCAAAGTGGACTTTTCCAAGTGAGAAAGAGAAGCCAATTGCACTTCGAAAGAAACTATATGACTATAGCAAGAAAGACATCGCCAATTAACAAATATTTATTTTCCTTTGCTATTCTCTGCTATTTATCCTGTTACATAGTAGTGGAATGAATTAGGAAGAGAGTGATGTAGAGTGCATGGTTTTCCATTGCAACACAAACTCTATCTATCTATCTATCTATCTATCTATCTATCTATCTATCTACCTACCTACCTACCTACCTACCTATATTTTTGCTGTTGCCGGGGTTTGAACTCAGGCTTGGACACAGTCCCTGAGCTTTTTTTGCTTAAGGCTAGCACTCTGTCACTTGAGCAGTAGCTCCACTTCCAGCTTTTTGGTGGTTAATTGAAGAGAAGAGTCTCACAGAGTTTTCCTGTCCAGGCTGGGTTAGAACCTCGATCCTCAGATCTCAGCCTCCTGAATAGCTAGGATTACTGGCTACAGCCACTGGCTTCCAGCTTACTTTCCCTATAGTCTTAAACTATATAGGAATCAACTCTTTGGTAAGCTTTTTTCCATTTTTATGTTTATATTACTAATGATTATTTTGTCTCTATTTTCCTATCTTATGATTATTTAATTATAAGACAATTGTTTATTTTTTATTTGATTAGTTATTTAAAGGACGGGTCTTTGGGGCTTTATATCATAGGATCCAAAGGTAGCACTAATGTCTGTGAACCTTAAAATTATACTACCACTTTTTTGATGAACAAAGCTCATTAGAAACTGTGGCTCAGGCCTGTAATCCCAGATCCTCATGAGTTTGGAGGATTGTGCTTTGAAACCCGCCCTGGGCAGGGGAGTCCATGACATCCATCCTCCATGAACCACCAAGTACCAGAAATTGTGCTATTTCTCATGGGGTAGCAGGCCAGCATGGAGTGACAAAGCTAAGGGACATAGCCCAGTCTCTGAGTTCAATTTTCAGTGCTGGCTCAAAAACCAAAACCCCACCAAAACACAAATGACCTGAAAAACTCTAGTCCCTGTGCGTAGGAACTAATAATTTGTCCTACTACTGTGAAGGGAAGAGCTTCTGAGTTCTTATAAAAACTATCTTTAAGTATTTGTGCAAAGGAGTTGCCATTTGACAAAGCAGTTTATGAATATGGCCCATCTTAACCCACCTCACCCCTTTCAACATTCTTGCCCCTCCTTCCTCTGCCCAGCCCTTCCGTTTTCTTACTTTTGTAGTATGTACAATGAATTCTTGACTACAATTCCCCCCTTCCCATTCATTTGTCCCCCGCTCTCCCCTTGCCCCCACTTGATGAGCTGCTGTTTTTCACCCTTATGCTTTGGGAAGTAATGATAAGCACCACCACCCCCCCCCCCTCCGCCGCCAGTACTTCCTCAGAACTTTCTAGATTCCTAAGAGTGGTCATTGTAAATGTCTAACACAAGAATAAATAGGATAGCAAGATATGAGAGGGTTAAAGACATGCTTTAATCATTAGACTTTGTGATTCGAATAAAGAAATGTTGTTGAATAAAGACACTGCACATTCCTGTTGGATATTTCTCACAGAGTGAACACAGTGCTGTCCCAACTCTTTTACTATATTTAAGTTTTTGGCTCATCACTGGTATTTGTTTCATAATCTAACAAAAAGATCACGTGTCTCTTGCTAGCAAAAGCTGCAGAGGAGGGAATGCTTATTCTGTGAGTAGAGAGAGAAGGAAGGCTGGAGAGATGTTTGTGCTTGTGGAGAAGCATTTTTTTTTTTTTAATAAACGGAGGCCATGTTTGGCACCTCCCGAATTTTGCACTACTCTTTTCGCTGTCCTAGCTTTGACTTAGTTTGTTTTATGTTCTCGTTTGGTTAGTTCCTTGAACATCCCATCTAATTTCCATCTTATTCATTTTTGTGTTGCAGCTTCTGACAACTGTCTTGAGTCCACACTTCTCTAGATTTTTATACCTAGCAGCCATTTGGCTTCTACTTTTCCTGATCTCTCTCTTCCTCTCTCACTACCTGTGCCTAATGTTGAGGTTATAGTATCCAAAATAGTTCAGGCCTCAGCCACCTTGGTGTGTTCATGCTATCTGTCCCTACCTGCCTCAGTGTCTGTACCTTTTGGCTGGTTTCACTCAGATTATGGCCAGAGAATGGCTGAAGTAAATAACAGGAAGGAAGAAAGGAAATGTATGGTGATTAGCAGTTCTTTGAAGGAAATGTTTACCTTTATTCACAAACAGTGTATGTGTTGGTAGTTTTCTTATTGCCAGAGAAAGAGAGTGTTGATTCTAAATGTTAGTTTTTAACATGAGAATCTTAAGCATTATATGTTATAACTTTCAGAAATGTTAGGTGTTTCAGAATCATTAAAAAATATTTATTGTCTTTTTTCTCCTTTATTGTCAAAGTGAAGTACAGAGGGGTTACAGTTTCATATATAATGCAGTGAGTACATTTCTTGTCAAATATGTTAGCTCCTCCTCCCCTCCACATGCCTACCTCTTCCCTCCTGCTTCCCCTTCCACCCACGAGTTGTACGGTTGGTTTACACCAAATGGTTTTGTGAGTATTGTGTTTGGAGTTGTTTGTATTTTTATCCTTTGTCTATTGATTTTGATATTTACTTTCTCTTCCCTAGCTCTAATACACGTATATACAGTATCCAGGGTACTCAGATGAGATACAGTGATAGTGGGGGTGAAACCACAGGAAGGGAATACGAGAGAAAATAAAAAGGGTACGGATTCATATGGCATGTTGAAAATAATTACAATAATGATATACCACTTGTTTCCATAACATGGAGCTCATTTCACTTAGCATCATCTTAAGTGTCCATAAGGGCATAGCTATTGGGCTATTATGACTTCGGCTTTGACTAGCCTAAACATGTACTAATTATTCCAAAAAAAATTTACTAAGTGAAGTGAGCCAGACCTAAAGAAACATAGACTGTATTGTTTTCCTCATAGGAAAAACATTTTTTTTCTTATTTATTGTCAAAGTGATGTACAGAGAGGTTACAGTTGCATATGTTAGGCATTGGATACATTTCTTATAATGTTTGTTACCTCCTCCCTCATTTACCCTCCCCTCTCCCTGCCCCTCTCCCCCCAGGAGTTGTTCACTTGGCTTACACCAAACAGTTTTGAAAGCATTGCCTTTGTAGTCGTTTTTCTTTTTATCCTGTGTCTCTCGGTTTTGGTATTCCCTTTCACTTTCCTAATTCTAATACCAGTATATACTGTTTCCAAAGTACTCAAATAAGATAAACTGATAGTGCAGGTACAACCGTAGGAAGGGGATACAAGAGCATCATCAACAGTAGAAGCTACAGTTACACATGGCATGTTGAAAGTAATTACAGCAGTGATATAACAGTTGTTTTCATAAAATGGAGGTTGTTTCACTTAGACTCATCTTATGTGTTCATAAGAGTATTGCTATTGGGCTCTTGTGATCCTCTGCTGTGACTAGCCTAAACCTGAGCTAACTATTCCCTATGAGGGAGAGCATAGAATCCATGTTTCTTTGGGTCTGGCTCACTTCACTTAGGATAATTTTTTCCAAGTCCTTTCATTTCCTTACAAATGCGGCAATGTCATTCTTTGAGACAGAGGTATAAAATTCCATTGTGTATATGTACCACATTTTCCTGATCCATTCATCTACTGAGCGTTACTGGGTGGGATCCATATTTTAGCTATGCCAAATTGTGCTGTGATGAATATTGTTGTGCTGGTGGCTTTTGTGTGTTCTTCTCTGTGGTCTTTGGGTAGATGCCAAATGTGGGGCTGCTGGATCATAAGGGAGCTCTATGTTTACCTTCTGAGAAATCTCCATACCACTTGCCTGAGTGGCTGAACAAGTTTACATTCCCACCAACGATGAAGTAGGGTTCCCATTTGTCCACATCTCCTCCAACATTTATTATTGTTAGTTTTCTTGATATAGGTCATTCTTACTGGGGTGAGATGGAATCTCAATGTTGTTTTGATTTGCATTTCTTTTATGGCCAGAGATGTAGAGCACTTTTTCATATGACTCTTGGCCATTCTCATTTCCTCATCAGAGAAGTCTCTTTGTGAGTCTTTAGCCCACTTGTTGAGGGGGCTGTTGGTTCTTTGCGGTTTTGTTTTGGGGAATGTAATTTTTTGTAGTTCTGCGTATATTTTAGATATGAGGTCTTTGTTCATTGTATGGCTGATAAAGATCTTTTCCCAATCTGTAGGCTTTCCATTCATCTTGTGAGCTATGTCCTTTGCCCTGCAGAAGCTCAGCAAGTTGATGCAATCCCATTTGCTCGCCCTTTTTTTGATTTGTAGCATTTATGGCTCTTTGTTAAGGAAGGTCTGTCCTGTGCCAAGGAGCCCAAGTGTTTCTCCTACTTCTTTTAGTGCTTTCAAGGTATCTGTTATAATTTCAAGATCTTAGATCCATGTGGAATTTATTTTGGTGCAGGATGATATATAAGGATCTAATTTTGCTTTGTTGTGGGTGTTGAACCAGTTTTGCCATCACTATTTGTTAAAGAGGCTATCTTTCTTCCATCGTATTTTTTTAGCTCCTCTATCAAAGATTAAGGGGGCTTAGTTCTGTGTGTTCACTGCTGGATCTTCAATTCTGTTCCATTGGTCTTCAGGCCTGTTCCATTGCCAATTCCAAGCTGTTTTTATAGCTATAGCTTTATAATACAGCTTGAAGTTTGGTATTGTAATTCCTCTGGCATTGTTCTTTCTGCTTAGGATTGTTTTTGCTAGTCGGGGGGTCATTTATTTTTCCATATAAATTTCTGGATTGCTTCCTCAATTTCATTAAAAAATGGTGTTGGGATATTAGTGGGTATTGCATGGAATTTGTAGATAGCTTTTGGCAATATTGCCATTTTGACTATATTAATCTTCCCAATCGAGGAGCATGGGAGGTTTTTCCATTTCCTTAGTTCTTTTTTTTTTTTCAAATTTTTATTATCAAAGTGATGTACAGAAAGGTTACAGTTTCATATTTTAGGCACTGGATACATTTCTTGTACAGTTTGTTACCTTGTTCCTCATACCCCTCTCCCTCCTCCTCCTTCCCTTCCCCCCCCCCCCACGGAGATGTTCAGTTCACTTACACCAAACAGTTTTGCAAGTATTGCTTTCGTAGTTGTTTGTCTTTTTTTACCCTGTGTCTCTCAAATTTGGTATTCCCTTTCAATTCCCGATTTCCAATACCAGTATACACGGTTTCCAATATAGGCAGATAAGATTACAGGGATAGTGTAGGTACAACCACAGGAAAGTGATACAAGAACATCATCAATAATAGAAGCTACAGATACACATAGGACGTTGAAAGTATTTACAACTGTTTCCATAACATGGAGTTCATTTCACTTAGCATCATCTTATGTGTATAAGGGTATAGCTATTGGGCCTTGTGATGCTCTGCTATGACTTGCCTAAACCTGTACTAATTAGCCTTAATTTTGTTTTTTATGCTTTTAAAGTTCTAATCATAGAGGTCTTTTTCTTGGTTAAGGTTATTTCTAGGTATTTTATGTTTTTGAGACTATTGCAAAGGGAGTTGCTTTCCTGATTTCAGCCTCTGTCTTCGTGTTATTAGCATATAGAAAGGCTGTTGATTTTCGAGGGTTTATTTTATATCCTGCAACTTTGCCAAAGTTTTGGATCTGCTCTAGTAGCTAGGGAGTAGAGTCTATGGTGTTCGTTAGGTATAGGATCATGTAATCTGCAAAGAGAGAAAGCTTAACTTCATCTTTTCCTATTTGGATCCCCTTTTTGTTTTCTTCTTGCCTAATTGCTCTGGCTAGGAATGTTAAAGTTGAGGGGAGAGAGCAGACATCCCAATCTTGCTCCTGATTTTCAAAGGAATGGCTTTAGCTCTACACCATTTAGAATTATGCTTGCTGTTGGTTTGTCATAAACTGCCTTTATTATATTCAGGAATGTTCCTTGGAATCCCAATTTCTCCAGGATTTTTATCATAAATGGGTACTGGATTTTATCGAACGCCTTTTCTGCCTCCACAGATACAACCATGTGGTTCTTACCTTGCTCTGGTGGATGTGGTGGTTTACATTAATTGACTTGCGTATATTGAACCAACTTTGCATCCCTGGGATGGATCCAGTTTGAACATGGTGTATGATATTTTTGATGACCTGTTGAATTCGATTGGACAGAATTTTGTTGAGAATTTTTGCATCTATGTTCATCAGGGAAATCATTCTATAGTTCTGTTTTGTTGATGAGTCCCTGCCTGGTTTTGGGATGAGGGCTATACTGGCTTCATAGAATAAGTCTGGTAGAGAGCGTTCTCTTTCAATTTCATTGAAGATTTTGAGAAATATTGGTGTGACTTCTGTTTTGAAGGCCTTGTAGAATTCTGCTGTGAATCCATCTGGACATGGGCTTTTCTATGATGGGAAATCACTTATTGCTGTTTCTATTTCAAGGCTGGGTATGAGTCCGTTTAGAAGGTTCAAATCTTCATGGTTGAGTTAGGGGGTATCAATTTTTTCTAGAAAATCATCCATTCCTTCCAGGTTCTCGAATTTGTTGGCACAAAGGTTTGCAAAATAGTCACTTATTGTGTTCTGAATATTGGTTGTTTCTGCGGTGATGTTACCTGTTTTATCTCGGATCTTGTTTATGTGGGTGTGCTGCCATCTTTTTTTGGTCAGGTTTGCTAGGGATTTGTCTATCTTGTTAATATTCTCAAAGAACCAAGTCTTTGTTTTGATGATTGTTGCGATGGTTTTTTTTCTCTCTCTAGTATATTTAATTCTGATTTGATTTTAATTATTTGCTTCCATCTATTGACTTGGGGTATGGCTTCTTGTTCTCTTTTGAGAGATTAAGGTGATTCCATAAGTTGTTGAGTTGCTGTTTATCCAGATTGTTGGTGTAGGCACTCAGATATAAATTTTGGTCTGAGTACTGCCTTTGCTGTGTCCCAAAGGAGGTGGTACGTTGTGCACTCACCTTGGTTGAATGCCATAAACATTTGAATTACTGGTGTAATTTCTTCAATGACCCACTGATGGTTCAGCAGTGTGTTGCTTAGTCTCCATGGATTGTATGATTTTGTGTGGTGGCTGTTTGAGTTGAGCTTTAATTTTAATCCATTGTGGTCTGAGGGAAGGCAGGTAATGATTTTGATACTTCTGAATTTGTACAGAATTTCTTTGTGCCCTAAGATGTGATATATTTTGGAGAATGTTTCATGGGCTGCTGAAAAGAATGTGTATTCTGGTATTGCTTGATGGAATATTCTATAGATGTTGGTTAAGTCTAGTTGGTCTATGCAGTTGATTAGTTCTGTGGATTCTTTGTTCAGTTTTTGGCCTGTTGGTCTGTCCAGAGGTGAAAGTGGAGTGTTAAAGTCTCCAACTATCAATGTGTTTGGGACTATGAGTGTTTTTAGAGTCAGTAGTGTTTGTTTGATGAAGTTGGTTTCTCCTGTATTTGGTGTGTGGATATTTAAGATGGTTATATCCTCCTGTAGGAGAGATCCCTTTATTTGTATGTAGTAACCTTCTTTGTCTATTCTTACCATTTTTCATTTGAAGTCGATTTTATCTCATGCTAGAATTCCACTCCAGCCTGCATTTGGGGGCCATTTATTGGTAGATTTTATTCCAGCCTTTCACTTTTAGAAGAAGTTTGCTTTTGCTAGATAGATGTGTCTCTTGGGGCAGCAGAAAGACGGATCTTGATTTTTGATCCAAGTAATGAGCCTATGTCGTTTAAATGAAGAATTAAGTCCATTAATGTTGAGAGTTAGTTTTGAGAGATGATCATTTGTCCTTTCATTGTAGCTATCTTGTTAAAAGCTGTGTCTTCCCAATTCTTGATCTAATATTCTGGTTTTCTATTTAGGGTTCATTTCTCTGTCTGTATTGGGATCTTGATTATTTTCCCTGTATAGTACATCTTTGGGATTTTCTGTAAACCTGGTTTGGTGGAGATACATTGTTTCAGTTTTTCCTTCCTGTGGAAGGCTTTTATTTGACCTTCACTATGAATGAGAGTTTAGCAGGGTACAGCATTCTTGATTGATATTTATTATTATTTAGGGTTTGGCATACCTCATTCCAGGATCTCCTTGCTTTTCATGGTCTCTGCTGAGAAGTCTGGGGTAATTCTGCTTGCTTTTCCTTTATTTGTGATTACTTTCTTCTCCATAACATCTTTAAAGATTCTTTCCTTGGACTCTACTGATCCTGTTATGATCACAATGTCCTATTCTGATCTGGTCGCTTTGGGGTGTTAAATGCTTCTTGTATCTGTATAGGCCTACCTTCCTGGATAGTTGGGAAGTTCTTGGCTAATACTCTGTTAAATAGGTTGCATATTCCATTAACTTCTTTCTCCTGGTTTTTCTCAATTCTATTCGCCTTAAATAGTGCTTCCTGATTGTGT
Organism: Perognathus longimembris pacificus; assembly: GCF_023159225.1. NCBI lineage: Eukaryota > Metazoa > Chordata > Mammalia > Rodentia > Heteromyidae > Perognathus > Perognathus longimembris. The sequence goes on from NW_025957451.1 coordinate 28,157, forward strand.
CTTGGAGCTCCTGGAGTGATCTGTTTTATCGATTGGATTGGTTTGTATTTTTGTGTGACATTTCTCCATAGATTCTAGGGAATCTTCAGCTCTTGAGATTTGATCCTCTGCTTCACCTACTTGAGACTGTAGGCTAGTTACTTGATTTTGAATCTCTTTTCCTTCAGACTGGTCTTTCCTGATGATTTCCATGTCCTTGCTAGAAGTATCTCTTAGGTCCTGCATGGACATCTTTACATTATTAATTTGGTTTTGAGGGCTGTCTCTCAAATCTTTTAGCTGGGTAGTTATCTTTTCATATGACTCTTGAAGTTCATTTATCTTTCTCTTTGTTGAGGACATGAAATCATCTATTACTTTATGGATGGATTGATGTATGGATGGATTCAAACTTTTCATTTAACATGTTTATCAGTAGACTTTGTAGAGCATTTTGAGGGTTCTCTTCTATGTCTTTGATTGACTGCTCTGCTTCCTGCTTGTTTTGAGTGGGAGATATGACTGTATTGTTTGCCATCTTGTGTTTCTTCTGCCCATTTGGATTGGGAATGCCTATCTAAGAGCACCTGTGAGCACCGTTTAAGACCCAAAGCAGACCTTACCAAGCACTGTTGTGTAAATCTTAGAAGTTCACAATTATATACAGATACTTGTATAACTGTATATAAAATTAGATTTGGTGTTCCGAAAAAATACAATTTCAAAATAACAACCAATCCTGTATTCAATAGTTAATTTTTTACTGTTAAAATACTATGAGCTGGATTTCTCTATAAACCAATTTGATTCACTTGGATTGAACAGGGATATCCTCTATCCAATAACCAGGGATCAATGGAGTCTGGAGGTCCTGAAGGTAAACTTGGAGCATAAGTGAGAGGTAGTGAAGGGAATAGAGTAAAATGTATGTGGGGGTGGTGGTGATGGTGGCGGTGGTGGTGATGGTGATTTTGGTTTCATTTCAGTGACGTGGAAATGTGAAGAAGAATAGAGTCGGTAGAAGAACAAGATTATTATGATGAATAATGGAGAGTTAGCAGAAAAGAGTGAAGCTGTTAGTCATAGGAAAGTAATTTAAAAGTAAGAGAATGTGAAAAGAGAAACAAAGAAAAATACTGGAAGACAAATGCACAAAACACAAAACAATTAACAACCCAACCCCGAAAAAGGAAATAAAAAAAGCCGATAAAACAAAAAAAAAAATAGAAAACAAAATACCAACGACGTCTGAAATGAAAAATAGAAAAAAAAAAGTTTAAAAAATGTTTTTTTTTGTTTTTTTTTTTTTTGTTGTTTTTTTTTTGGCCAGTCCTGGGCCTTGGACTCAGGGCCTGAGCACTGTCCCTGGTTTCTTCCGCTCAAGGCTAGCACTCTGCCACTTGAGCACAGCGCCGCTTCTGGCATTTTTCTGTATATGTGGTGCTGGGTAATCGAACCTAGGGTCTCGTGTATCTGAGGCAGGCACTCTTGCCACTAGGCTATATCCCCAGCCCTAAAAAATGATTTTAAAAAATGGAGTGTTCTTGTTTGGGTGGGTTTTCTCCAGTCTCTGGTTTCCTTGCAATGGTCTGTAGTCTATTTTGCTGCTTGCCTGGTTTGACTTGCTTTCAGTTTTCAGTGGGTGGATCAGCTCAGACCCTCCTCTGTTAGTGAAATCCTGAGGCTCTGTGGTTTGCACAGCTTGCACATAGGACTTGGGTGTCCTCTGTAAATGTGGGACGTGAACAGTCTTGGGAGCCCTGGCTCCTCCCATCTGCTGTGAGACTGGTGCCTTTATCACCTGGCTTGGAGAGGCTGTGGACTCAGCAGGGCGGTTGGCTCTGGCCTGGTTTACCTGTCTGAGAGTGGCTTGCCTAGGGGTGGTTCCTCCCTCATGGGCAGGATGGCCTCCTGAGCATAGCTGGCTATGGAATTCAGCTCCATTTTGGGCTGGGAATTAGGCTTCCTCTGAGATGGTGCCATTTATTTGTCTCGGGAACTGTTTGTTCTCCTATCTGGTTGTTCCTTGCTGCCGGTAGCTGCTCGCCACTTTCCGTTTTAATTTAGAAATTCTGGCGGGCATGGCGGGCACCTCTGGCTGACTTCACCTGAGTTGTGAATTGTGGCCTGGATGAGCTTCCCACCTGGGCAGGGGTTGTTCTTCTGGGTGGAGCTGGCCCTCCTTGGTCTGTCCCTCTTGCTCTTTTCAAAGGTGGCCCCTTTGTCCTCGCTTTCCCCAAGCCGGGTTTATTTCCAGTCTGGTCTGACCCTATGCCAGTGTCAAAGATGGTACTTTGCTCTGGCAGAGGGGGAAAGGCTACCGATGCTTCTCTGTGGGCACGAGTGAGCATATCTTTTGTGGGGGTACTCATGCTTTGTCTGCAATTTCAGCCTGTCCATGCTCAGCCTGCGATCCACGTCTGTCTGCCATCATCTGGAGGATTTCACCTTGGTCACTTCTGGGTGGTTTAGGTCCACGAACTGTGAGACACTGTGCCAGGGCCGGCACTGGCTTGGCAGAGGGATGCGGGCCAGAACTCAAATCTGTGTTTTCAGGCCAGCCAAGTGAATTTTTCCTTCCTGGACAGAATCCCTGTACTGTTATAACTTACTTGGGCTGTTTTTCTAGGAGTAAAAGTTTCTGGAGTGGTAAAACTGGGGTGTTGGAGAGAGCTTAACTAGGGGCTCTGCTGCTCCTCTGCTCAGGGAAAATACTTTTAAATTGCTATGTGCTGGTGGTTCATGCCTAGCTATTTGGAAGACTCAAAAGTCTGTGTACTCAGCAGGGCGGGTCGGCCCTGGACTGGTTTACCTGTCTGAGAGCCGCTTGCCTTTGGGTGGTTCCTCCCTCATGGCATGACAGCCTCCTGAACAAAGCTGGCTATGGAATTCAACTCCATTTTGGTCTGGGAATTAGTCTTCCTCTATGATGGGGCCATTTATCTGTCTCCGGAACTGTTTGTTCTCCCATCTGGTTGTTCCTTGCTGCTAGTACCTGCTCTCCACTTTCCGTTTTAATTTAGAAATTCAGGCGGGCAGGGCGGGCACCTCTGGCTGAGTTCACCTGAGTGTGTGAACTGTGGCCCGGATGAGCTTCCTGCCTGGGCAGGGGTTGTGCTGCGGGGTGGAGCTGGCTCTCATTGGTCGGTCCCTCTTGCCCTTTTCAAAGCTGGCCCCTTTGTCCTGGCTTTCCCCAGGCCGGGTTTAATTCCAGTCTGGTCTGACCCTATGCCAGTGTCAGAGATGGCGCTGTGCTCTGGCAGTGGGGGGAAGGCTACCTCCCAAAAGTTTCTCTGTGGGCACGAGTGAGAATATCTTTTGTAGGGTACTCATGTTTGTTTGCATTTTTGGCCTGTCCATGCTCAGCCTGCGATCCACGTCTGTCTGTCACCATCTGGAGGATTTCTTCTTGGTCACCTCTGTGTGCTTTAGGAGCACGAACTGTGGGATACTGTGCCAGCACCAGCAATGGCTTGGCAGAGGGATGGGGCCCAGAACTCAAATCTGTGTTTTCAGGCCAGCAAAGTCGATTTTTCCTTCCTGGACAGAATCCCTGTACTGTTATAACTTACTTGGGCTGTCTTTCTAGGAGTAAAAATTTCTGGAGTGGTTAGACTGGGGTGTTGGAGAGAGCTGAGCTAGGGCTCTGCTGCTCCTCCAATCAGGGAAAATATTTTTAAATTGCTGTGTGCTGGTGATTAATGCCTAGCTATTTAGAAGACTCAAAGTGCGGATTGCAGTTGGAAGCTAGCCTGGGGAGGAAATTGACTGAGATTCTGGACTCCATATGACCACCAAAAGAAACAAAAACCCAAAACAAAAAAAAAACAGCAGAAAGTGCAGCTGTGGTAGAGTGCTAGCCTTCAGCTCTAAAAATCAGGATCAGTGGCCAGGACCAGAACTGGGACCAGTAACCCAGAGACCTAGTGAAATGTTCATTGTGACTAAGCCTGCCTTATTATTTAGAGCTAGATATGGGCTGGTAAGGCCTTGGAAAGAACTAACTGGGTTTCAAACTAATTAAAGTCTCCAAAAATAACTAAAAGTGTATTAAAATGTAGTCTATAATCAGTTGTGCCCAATATTAATGAATTTAACCCTATATTATGATGGGTATTTGAGTTCATAGTTTCCAGTTGGTTTACTCTTTGCAGCTTCTAAAGTAGCAGCCCCCCTTTTTTGTTTGAAAAATTAGTAATTGATTTTCTTTTTCTTATGTAATTTGGAAATTCTCTGCTGAGAATTATGATACCATGTAGAAAGCTGTTGACACACCAATTAGGTGGTTTTCCCTGAAGCTAAATGATGCCTGTCAGTTGTTAGGTCAACTGTAAGATTTTGATCCTCTCTGCAGGTGAGCTTTTCCTGGCCATTATTGTTAAGGACCCTCACCAGCGCTCATAAAGATGGGTTTAGGTACTGCAGCCATGTTTACTAGTAAATACTTTGGGAGTTGGCTAAGCTCTCCTAGGGCTGCAAAAATCAGTTGGGTCTAAAAGAAACAGTGGTGTCAAGACTCTGGCTAATTCTTCCCTTTAGGTGGCTGTCCATGTGTCCTGTTGGATGTGTAACAACATCCTGTGCTTTGACCTAGGAGCCGGTTGTATCCGTAATTCTACAAACAAACATGTTTTCAGATGCTTTCAAATAATGTCCCAAATGAGAACTGTTGTTTGAAGCATACCCTGTGAGTAAAGATGATGGGTATCAGTGTGGGTTTCTTTAGGAGTAAAGGAAGCAGAGGGTGATTATGACAAACCGGATCTGGGTCTCCCTTTAGTTGGAGGCATTCACTGTGGTATTGTGGTGGTAGATGCAACAGTAGAAGACAAATTCTCTTCCCTCCACCTTGTGATTGCTTCTACTGCCATATGACAGGGTTGGGCTCAAGATCCACCTGTTAGTATTCCTACACAGTACGTGTGCATGGCCATGAACACATTGGAGTCACAAGGCTGCACAATCCCCATGTCTTTCTGCAGAGAAGTCCAGTGTTGCATAGTGGGCTGTGTATAATTTGTCAGTGCACACTGAGGTATATCACGTGTACTCATGGAGGCACAGTATCTTGCTGTGGAAGTGAACCCTGGGTTAATGAGCAGGAAGGTCCCCCTGGACAGTTCACAGAGGCTGCCATGTCGGGTTTACTATTTGCAGAGATCACCTGGGTTCCTGCTTCTATTCCACACAGCTTTAAGCTATCTATTGGGTATTTCAAAATAAATTTGACTCTGTGTGTGTGTGTGTGTGTGTGTGTGTGTGTGTGTGTGTATGTGTATGAGAGAGAGAGAGTATCCATATACATATGTGCACTAATACTTGAGCTCAGGTCATCTTTCTTTAATTTATGTTTATTTTCAAGTTGGTGTACAGAGGGGTTACATTTTCATACCTAAAGTAATGAGTACATTTCTTATCAAATTTGCTACCTCATCCCTCATTTTTCTTCCAGATTTTTCCCTCCCTCCATTTTTACAGTTAGTTTACAACATATCTTGTAGTTATTACTTTTGCATTCGTTCTCGTTTTACCATTTGCCTCAATATTTTGATGTTCCCATCCCTTCCCTAATTCACACACACACACACACACACACACACACATAAACACACACACACACATATATATATATATATATATATATATATATATATATATATATATATATCCAGGGTATCAAAATCAAAAACAGTGACAAGGCCAAACCATAGGGAAGATAAGCAAAAGGAAAAAGGAATGATTTCATATAGCATGTTAAAAATAACAACAATGATAACACATTTGTTTACATATCATAGAGTTTGTTTCACTTCACATCATTTTATGTGATCATAGGTACATAACTACTGAGATATGGTGTTTCATAATGGCTTTCAAAGCCCACTGGCACTCTGCTAACAGGGACACATAGCCTGCCTTCCAGTCCGGCCCCGCCTATTGTGCCACCTGTGCTGCCCTTGAAAGTTCTCAGTGTTGTGTGTGTAGTCAGAGGCTACCTACAATTTTTTCACATTGCATTCTTGAATTCCTCCAATGAGATTTTGCTTAAATAGTCATGCAGTGTAGGGTTTATTGAAATATATAGTCTTCAGTCTTTGGACACATTTGTTGGAGAAGTTCATCTTTTTGTTAAGTTAAACATTTGTTTTCAGGTAGTATCCATCATTTGATTCTGGACATCATCGCCATCCACTGTCATGAAAAAGCTGAAATACCTCTTTTTTATGACAGTTCTTCAGATATGTGAAATCGCAGATTGCATTTCACACTATTTCAGAATAAATCTTTTTATTTTTAGGATTAATTCCCTTAGATTATTAGGCAGTTTGAATTTGTTTTTTCTTAGAGTGCTTGCTTGCAATAACAGATCTGAATAAAGCTGCAGTTTGTTCAGAGAAGAAAACTTCAGTTCTGTATATCATACTGTCTGCTAAGGAACCTCCAATCGCAGTCATATTCTTTCTGGAGTTGTAGATCTTCATGCTTATTTAAACTTCTAATTATTTTCATATATGCCACTAAGTCCTGCCTTGTCTACTCATTATTGTACAAGTTTTAAAGGGAAGGAGCACACTGAAGCTTTTTCTATAATTTAATTGGAGAGAATAGTCTCATAGATTCCTCTGCCTGGGCTGGCTTCCAACTGTGAACTGTGATCTCAACCTCTTTAGTAGCTATGATTATTGGCATGAGCCACTGGTGCCAGGCAACTTGTCACATTGTTTTTCCCACCAAATATCCATCCAATTTGTAGAAAATCCAACTTTCTTTGCCAGGATTGATTGCAATCATGATCATTTCAGTGATATTCAACTCTGGGCTTCATTTTCTGCTTTTGTTGCTCTCAATCTGTTTATGAGGGCCTTGAGAAGTGTCTTCTTAGCCACGATGCTTGCATGAAGCATCTTTTCTGAATAGCCATACTTTTAACTATGGTCCTCCAGAGAATGCTCCCTTTTCATGTTAGCAAATGGTACAAGAAAGAAGGTTTTCAAGGTTCAATAAATTACATGCGCATGGAATCAAACAGATGTAAGCACGTTTACTTACTGGAAAATTTGTGAATGGTGAGTCACAAGTCACAACAGCAGTGTACCATTTAGCAAACTCAAGAGGTTTAGAAAATTAAAATGTATTCTTTTGGAGTAGAATATATGTATATATAAGTTCATCAGAATAATATTTTTCCTCTTAAATAATATGGTTAAGAGCAAGTAGTTCTAAGGACTGATGTTTTTGATCATGGAAATAAGGAGGAGACATAATTTACAAGTTTGCAGAAAGTTAGTTGACATTGTCTAGGGTTGGTAAAGTGAAATTAACTTGAAGCGTGCTTGCCTAGCATGCATGAAGCCCTGGGTTCAATTCCCCAGAACCACAGAAACAGAGAAGGACAGAAGTGGCGCTATGGCTCAAGCGGCAGATTGATAGCTTGAGCAAATATAAGCCAGGGACAGTGCTCAGGCCCTGACTCCCAAGCCCCAGGAATGACAAAATAAAAATAAACCCAATAAAAAGAACCTTCAAAATGGGAACCAGAGGCTGGACAAATCCAGCCCCTGCCTCATGAGGCTTCTTCCAGGCTTCATTCAAGGACTGCCATCTAACACCAAGGGACCCTGCTGCTTGCTGCTTCAGGAGGGGTCACATTTCTGCCTTTTACCCCTAATGTCGACGCCCTTTACCAGCAGGAAGCAGCCAAAGAGTCATTGTCCTTTTCCATAGCTATTAAAAGGGTGGAATGTCAGTTCCCTCCTGGAGGGCTCCAAGCAGATGCCCCTCACCTCATTATGTCTCCACACAGTTACTGGGTAACGAGCAGGCCTAGAGGCAGGTACCTTCCCCTTCCCTAAGGTCACATCCTAATCCATCTGACCCAATGCCCCTGCCAGCTTGGGCTGGCAAGAACAACCCCCATGAATTTTACTGGATCTCTCTCTCTCTCTTTCTCTCTCTTTTTTTTTAAAATTTCTTGTTATTGATGTTGTCCTCTGTTTGGAGGAAACTTCTGTGTTGACTTTCACCTCTGGGGTTTTGAGTTGTAGTTACAGGGTGGTCATCCCAAATAAAATGTGTTAGAGTCACCTTCTACATCGTACCTCCAAGACTGAATCTATTGGCTCATTCTATTCCTCCGGATAGCCGCCTACTGTTTTATTTTCTGTCTTGCTGTCATCCAGTTCATGCTTTTCTATAAGTCTCACATTTGTTACTTATATTATTTTTACTATCCTTGTGACGTAGTTCCTTTCTTTTTTTTTCAAATTTTTATTATTAAACTTATGTACAGAGGTTACAGTTTCATACATTAGGCATTGGATACATTTGTTGTACTGTTTGTTACCTTGTTCCTCAAACCCCACTCCACTCTCCCCCTTACCCTTTCCCCCCCTGAGGTGTTCAGTTCACTTACACCAAACATTTTTGCACGTATTGCTTTTGTATTTGTTTGTCTTTTTTTACCCTGTGTCTCGCAATTTTGGTATTCCCTTTCAATTTCCTAGTTCCAATACCAGTATACACAGTTTCCAATATACTCAGAAAAGATTACAGAGATAGTGTAGGTACAACCACAGGAAGGTGATACAAGAACATCATCAATAATAGAAGCTACAGATACACATGGGACATTGAAAGTAGTTACAACTGTGATATAACAATTGTATCCATAACATGGAGTTCATTTCACTTCGCATCATCTTATGTGTTCATAAGGGTATAGCAATTGGGCCTTGTGATGCTCTGCTATGACTTGCCTAAACCTGTACTAATTATTCCCAATAAGGGAGACCATAGTGTCCATGTTTCTTTGGTTCTGTCTCACTTCACTTAGTATAATTTTTTCCAAGTCCTTCCATTTCCTTACAAATGGCATTTGTTACTTTTAAAGGCCTTGTAGTTATTCCCAATCAGCATTGTATATAGCTTTATTTAGGCTCAAATGACAACTTTTAGGCTATTATGTCTAGCAGTCTCTGAGCTGTGTGTGTGTGTGTGTGTGTGTGTGTGTGTGTGTGTGTGTGTGTGTGCTCTTGAGGTTTGAACTAGGGCCTGGGCACTATAGCTGAGCATTTTTGTTCAAGTCCAGCGCTGTGCCATTGGAGCCCCAGCTCCCCTTTTGCTTTCTGATGATTAATCAGACGTGAGTCTCATGGGCTTTTCTGCCCAGGCTGGCTTCAAATTGTAATCTGCATATCTCAGCATTCTGAGTAGGTTCATTACAGGTATGGACCATAGGCACTCTACTTTTTGTTTTCAACAGACAAGAGCTGATTATTGAGGAACAGTGAGGAGAACTCTTACTTTTGAGCTGGTTTTGATTGCATTTTTTTTTCTCTTAAAAACCTGAATTGACTGCTTTTCCTTTAGTCCTTCCTGGTCTGATACTAAAAGCCTTTCACAATGGAGCTCCTTTCCATATTCCCAGATTTCCCTCTTTTCTTTTCTCTTTTTTCCCCTCCGTGATTTGTTCCCGCTAGTATGGAACACGCAAACAGCCTTCTAACTTCAGGTCTCTTGGAGGCCAGTTCAGATACTGGTCTTCCTGTCCAAAACTAATTTCTTCTTCCCCTGAACCTTTAGGTTACTTTCTAATGATAGCATGATCTGCCCTTATTTCCAGGGCTGACTTTTGTGTACTTCTTGTGTCAACTTCTTGAAGGTTTGGCTTCATTTTGGTTTTGTGTTTCTGTCCTTCCTACACCTTAAGAGAGAGTCCCTGTTGATTTAATAAGTTTGTAAAAAATATGTAAACTCATGGAGAAGTTTAATAGTGTCTACTCAGAAGAAATGAGGAGATAGCATGGTAGTTTCAGTCAGACAGAAACATTGAATTGGGAATCACTTTAATCCTAAAATATATCTAAAATCTTAAGATTTGTTAGTCAAGTATGCACTCAGTATTATGTTAATTTAAGTCATTTGTATCATTAGAGCTAAATCATTATACACTTAGAAGGAAAAACCAAACAGTGACTCCTCTCAAAACCATTTCAGAGAAAGCCAGAATGTTTTGAGATAGGATAGTATTCAACTATCACTGATGAGAATACCTTTTCTTCTTACATTGATTGGGTATTTACTAGTCAAAAACTCCTTATGTAAATAAAAACAACTCAGTCTCCAGAGTTTACCTTTACTTTATTTGCTTATTGCTAGAATTTGTAGTTCTCCATATCTACCACAGTTATATCACCTTATAATTTGGATTTCATATCTTTGTAAACCTTACAAAATTTGACGTTTGTATGCATTAACTTGAAGAACATTGGAATATTGATAGTTATACGAATCATTGTTTAAAACATTAATTCTGAGAAGACAGAAATTTTGAAATAAATGCTGTCGTGGAATCCATTTTTGTGCTTAAAAAAAGTTTTCCTTTGACTTTGGATGCCCTTATCATAGTTAGTACTCATTTCGAGTATTATTTATGCTTTTACTCATCCAACTTTTTTTAGTGTTTAATAAAATGCAATTAGCAGATCATCTGGTATAAAATGGTAGCTGTCAGCCCAGCGTTTGCATACTTCAGTTCCCCATGGGCCAGAAAACATGACTTTCATTCTGTAGCCTTAGCCTTGACGCTGCCTGCTACAATGCCTTCTTATCTTCTGGTAGAAACACCTGCCCAACGCAAGTCATCCTGTCAGACTTGCTCCAGCCCTTGTGTTACAGTGTCATAGTTGACGTTCACAGGACATCTGGAGCTGCAAATCCCTCCCCTGGCCATTCTGCTGGGACTGGCTTGGGCCAGGTTCCTAGGCAAATACAATTTCCACCTCCCCTCCTGCTCCATCCTCCCACATCCTGGCTGAACCCGTGTGGGACAGCTCGCCCACCGCCTCAGCCCTTGCCAGTCCTGGAAGCGGCCGGTGTATGGATCTGCCACCTTTCTCGCCCTCCATGTCATCTGTCTTCCTGACAGCACAAGGAAGATACAAGAAAAACAGGTCAGCGGATCCGGGCATTTCCTCCCTGTGCAGGTTTCCGCTTACCTCTTGTCTGCCCTCTTGCCTTGGCCTCTCTGGCCCAGATCACTGCCTGCTCCTTTCTGCTAATGGGAAGCCAAGGATTATACTGGCTATAGGCCGGAGCTGGCAATCCTGGTGCCCGTGGCTCACAGCCATATGTTTTAGGCTCCTTCAGGAAGCTCTGCTAAGACACCAGGGAAAGGGATATCTGACCCTTCCCTGCCGTGACCAAGGCACACTAGCACCCAGCAATGGTATTCGTAGGCAGCATCATCACTGTCATGCAGATCTCCAAGAGCAGAGGCAGCTTGGCATCAAGTAAGGAGACATTTGTGTAGAGAACAGCACAAGAGGGGAGCCTTCGCCATATGATTGGTTTCCGGGAACTTCAAAAAACTAGTCACGTGTAAACACTTTGAACTCCCTCTGTCCAACCTCATACCTGACACACTCATGCAACCGCACATGAACAAAAAATTCCTCAAAGACGAGGTGACTCTCTCTCTCTCTCTTTCTCTCTCTTCCTCCCCGCCACTCCCACATGCTCACTTTAACACACTGTGCCGGGTCCTCCTGGATCTACATCCACATACCTATTTACACATATGCAGACTTAGGCTTAGGAAGCACACCCTTGTACAGCATCAAGAACACACACGCATGTAGGCAAGCAGGGGCACACACACGCACACGCGAGCGCACCCAGTACACAGTGGCTTGGAAGGTGCTAAGGGGTTTTCGAGGACTGTGTCCTACTTGCTCAAGTCCAGGGTGATGTTCTTGTGGTGGGCGTGGCTAAGGAGCCCAGCGCTGCTTACTGGCCACTCCATTGGCACTTGTGCCTCCCCCTGCTGTCCTCACCAGTCTCCCATTCCCTGAACCATGCAGCTTCGGAGACCTGGGTAGCAACAAACTCTTGGGGGAAAGCAATCAAGGCAGAAATGTCAATGTAACAGGACCACATGATTACGCCCCAGTAGTGCCCCAACCAAGGATGGCATTCGTTACCCCTCAGGTCTACACCCTAAAGCACAGCGCTGCACGCAGAGAATGGGGCAGGCCTGTGCCCCAGAATCCCTTGCCTCTTCTCCCTTCTACTTGGTCCCAGGGTGGTGGGGCGCCCAACCTGGCCTTCCTAGCCACCACCTGCCATCTGCGGCTGAGTTCCTGAGGCTTGTCCCCTGCACACATACCTCCTTTGCTGATAACTCCTTCCGAGTTCTCTCTCCTAGCCCTCCTGTCCCTGCCTTGCTGCTTGGTACTGCTTTCAACTCACACATGCCTCTGCGACACTGCCTCTTTGCCTCTGCCTCTGCTTCCCAATTTCCCCCTCCTCCTCTTGAGGTTCACAGGCTGCACACCTCCCCATGCACCTCTTCACTTCTTCTGGGGAAATTACAACTGCCTCACCCTGGCCTAGCCCTTCTTATCTTCTCCAAATCTCCCTCTGCTCTCACCCTCTGCACACCTGGGCTCTCTCAGTCCTCTGGTGAACACCAATCCCCATTTATCTAATCTGTTGTCTGCCTGCTCTGTGCCCAAGCCCCTCTGCTCCTTTTCTGTGCACAGGAGGTTTGTGACAAATGTAGGAGGGAAGCGGCACTCCTTTCCTGCCTTCTGGTTTTATGACTGACATCCGATTGGTCTGGAAACGGCCTCTGCCCCCTTGGCCAAGACCACCTGAAGTCCTTGCCTGGCTTGCTAGGCAGCAGCCCTGTGTTTTTCTGAGCCAGAAGGACTGCACATATGAGGCCCACTGTGCAGCAAAGCCTCCAGGGGGTGGCCGGATGTTTTGTTTCTCCATTCCTTGCCCACGTTGTTGATGTGTGCTTTCATTTGCATTCCAACAGGAACAGCCTTAAGGGAGGGGTAGTGAGGCTGCTTAGAGGTAGGCAGTTGGTGCTCACAGGCGAGTAGGGCCTCCTGGTGCCTCACTAACAGTGCATTTGCACCTGGGGTGCTGGGAAGCCTCTGGGCAGTGCCCATATGGTTTGGAGCTCTGTGACATGGCCAGGTACTAGGCGCCTCCTGCTGACTTGAGCCAGCGTTTCAACTGGAGTTGCCATAGCAAAAAGGACACAGGGCCCCTTGGGGGTTTGCTGTAAGTTCTCACTAGTTCTCACAGGCCTTCGAGGATGCACAGGATGTGTAGAGCCCCAAATCCCTCCCCTGGCCATTCTGCTGGGACCGGCTTGGGCCAGGGTCCTAGGCAAATACACTTTCTACCTCCCTTCCTGCTCCATCTTCCCACATCCTGGTTGAACCCGTGTGAGACAGCTCCCCACCGCCTCTGCCCTTGCCAGTCCTGGAAGTGGCTGGTGTCTGGATCCGCCACCTCTTTCACCATCAACATCATCTCTCTTGCTGAGAGCATAAGGGAGATACAAGGTTAGCAGGTCAGCGAATCTGGGCATCTCCTTTCTGCACTAGTGTCTGCTTAACTCTTGTCTTCCCTCTTGCCTTGGCCTCTCTGGCCCAGATCCCTGCCTGCTACTTCCTGCCATTGAGCAGCCAAGGATTATACTGGCTAGAGGCAGGAGCTGGCAATCCTGGTGCCCGTGGCTCACAGCCATATGTTTAAGGCTCCTGCAGGAAGCTCTGCTAAGACACCAGGGAAAGGGATATCTGACCCTTCCCTGCCTCGACCAAGGCACACTAGCACCCAGCAACAGTATTCATAGGCGTCATTGTCACTGTCATGCAGATCTCCAAGAGCAGATGCTGCTAGGTATCCCGGGACTCAAGCCCGGAGACCTTTGTGCAGAGGACAGCACAAAAGGGGAGCCTTTGCCAAATGATTGGTGTCTGAGAACTTCAAATAAGCAAGTAAACATGCACACAATTGGAACTCCCTATGTCCAACCTCATACATGACACACTCATACAACCGCACATGAACAAAGAATTCCTCATAGGCGAGATGACTCCCTCTCTCTCTTTCTCTGTCTCCCTTCCCGCCACCTCCACATGCTCACTCATAACACACTGTGCCGGGTCCTCCTGGATCTACATCCACATACCTATTTACACATACGCAGACTTCGGCTTAGTAAGCACACCCATGTACAGCATCAGGAACAAACACACACGCATGTTAGCAAGCACGGGCACACATATGCATATGTGGGCCCACCCAGTACACATTGGCTTGGAAGGTGCTAAAGTGTTTCCGAGGACTGTTTCCTACTTGCTCAAGTCAAGGGTGATATTCTGGTGGTGGGCATGGCTAAGGAGCCCAGCGCTGCTTACTGGCCAGTCCATTGGCACTTGTGCCTCCCGCTGCTGTCTTCACCAGTATCCCATTCCCTCAACCATGCAGCTTGGGTGACCTGGGTAGCAACAAACTTTGGGAGAAAGAAATCAAGGGAGAAGTGGGAATGCAACAGGACCACAGGATTAGGCCCCAGTAGTGCCCCAACCTGGGAAGGCATTCATTACCGCTCAGGTCTACACCAAGAAGCATGGAGCTGCAAGCAGAGAGCGGGGCAGGCCTGTGCCCCAAAATCCCTTGCCTCTTCTTCCTTCTCCTTGGTCCCAGGGTGGTGGGGTGCCCATCGCGATCGTTCAACCTCGCCTTTCTTGTACGGTGCAAGTCAGTTCTCTTTTTGGCGGGAACTGACCAGGAGGGCCTCCTAATGGAGGCTCAACCTGCCCACCTTGATCCTGGGTCTGCTACTTTTGCTTCTTCACAGGAGCCAGAGGATCAGCTTAGGAGATCTCCATTTTGTAAGTCTTTTAAATATCAGGCCTGTGTGTATTGTTTCTTCTGTTTTATTGGAATTGTTTTACCTCTTGTTATTTTGTGGACTGAACAACTGACGAGACTGATAGGCATGGGCAACGTCCCTTCCACTCCCGTGGACTTGACTTTAGCCCACTGGTAGGAAGTTACTCACAATAGTAGTGTAGAGATCAAGAAAGGAAAGTGGGTGACTCTCTGCTCTTCTGAGTGGCTCACTTTCAAGATGGGTGCCCACCAGAAGGGACTTTTCACTTGAGTACAATTCTCAAAGTAGAGGACTATGTTTTTAATTCCTTACATAGTCACTTCGAAAAAGTTGGTAGATATCACCTTCTCTGGGCCCCTCCCGTGAATCCGTCCCTTCTCCTTTTGTGTGAAAACTCATTTTGTTTTTTAAACACAAAGAGAAGTTCAACCACCTGTCACTCATGGTCTCAATTACTTGTGGTAATATTCAGTTAGCTGCTGTTACTGTGGTGGCACTTACTAAAAACTTCATAGAGTATATTAATCAGCTATAATATCATGATAGTATTACCATATTACTGTACAGTATTATAAAACAGATACACAGCAGATAGTGCTTAGAAAATTTCTAAGTACTGTATGTAAGCATTTAGGTTCTTGACCCACTTAAATATTCATTATGCTAATTTAATTTATTTAGTAATTATTTTCTGATTATATATAAAATATGATTCCTCATTAGTATTACCAGGAGGGTTATATACTTAATTTAATGTTGTCTTTATTTTGCCAGTTCTGAGTCTTGAACTCAGGGCTTGAGCATTGTCCCTGAGCTGCTTTTGTTCAAGGCTAGCACTCTACTATTTGAGCCACAGCACTACTTCCAGCCTTTTCTGTTTATGTGGTGAGGAGGAATGGAACGCAGGGCTTCATGCATGCTAGGCGAGCACTCTGCCGCTAAGCCACATTGCCAGTCGAATATCTTGGGTCTATTTATGATTGTTCATTATGCCAGTCCTGAGGCTTGAACTCAGGGCTTGGGTGCTGTCCTTTTGCTGAAGGCTAGCAGACTACCATTTGAACCACAGGTCCACTTCCAGCTTTTTTTGGTAGTTATTTGGAGATGAGTCTCATAGACTTTCCTGCCTGGATGGATTTGAGCTGTGAGTCTCAGCTCATATGCTTCTGAGAAGTTAGGATTACAGGTGAGAGCCACTGGCACTTAGCAGCTACTTTTTGTTTTTGTTGTTGTTGTTTTTACAAACTGATTGTAAAGATAAATTACAATATTTTAAGTGATGGACTACTTTTCCTAATTCAAGTATTTTGGCATATTTTCTAGTTAATCAGTTATGTAGATGTAAAACATTACTTGGAAGATTGTTTATGTGTTTATTATGTGGAAGACAGCAATTTGCTTTCCATAATTGTTCATTCACTTGTAAAAAGCCTTTTCCTTCTGTAAACCAGTATAAAGCTACAAAAATAGGTATTGAACTATTAGAACCTTATTAAACCATGTATTGTGCTCTCTCTTCTCTCCTCTCCTCTCCTCTCCTGTCCTCCCCTCCCTTCTCCTCTCCTCCCCTCCCCTCCTCTCCCCTGTCCTCCCCTTTTCTCTCCTCTCCTCTCCCACCACCTGTAGTAACAAGGTTTGAATTCAAGGCTTCATCCTGGCATGTATGCCCACTCAGCTGGTATTCTGCCACTTACACATCTAGCCCAGCATTTCACTGGATAATTGGAGATGGAGTCTTTTGGACTTTACTGAATGGGCTGGCTTTGAACCCTGACCCTCTGCATCTCAGCTTGCTTAGTAACCAGGTTTACCTGTATGAGCCCCAGGTGCCTGGCTAAATCATGTGTTTTAATTTTAACATGTTTTGTTATGTTCAACGTACATGGCTTAGAACTACATGATCACAGTAGTTTGTATGCAGCAAACTACATTATTCTTAGAGAATTATTAGAGAACTAGAGTGCACATTTTGGTATTGAGATTTTCTTTAAAAAAATAAATGAGTAGAACCCTTGAAAGGACAATGAAATATAATATTATGGTCCCATATGTATATGAAGAAGTGTGATGTAAAACACAATGAGTTGCATGGTCCTAGATGCTATGAATTCTGAGGATCCAACAATGAGGTGTGAGCTTTCATACAGCTCGACTTTCTAAAAATTGTTGGTAATTGATCTTACATTAATTATCTCATTCCTAAAACATCCTGAATATTAGATCGGGTATGTATTGAAATCATAATTTGCGTATAAGAAAACATGGCTTAATGTATGGATCTGTGACCCCTCTGTATATCACTTTGACAATAAATAAGTAATTATATTTTTTTTTAAAAAAAGGAAAACACATTGAGAGGCTGCTGGCTACTCCAAGTGGAGGTGATGGTGTCTTTCTAATTATAAGGCTGAGTTTTTTGCTGGCACATGGTAGCTGTGAGGATTATTCTAAAATAAGATTCCTGATCAAAGATGGCCTTTAGAACTTTTGATAACATTGAAAACTACTAGGTCTATCATGATTGCTCTCAACCAACTAATTATGCCTGTTTAGAAGTAATAATTATATGAGAGGAGATCATCTTGACAGTTCAGCATTTTCCATTTTCTGAAAAACAAGAAATGTAAGGTTAGACTCATTTTCTCTATACTGATGATGATGTAGGAGCTCAATGTAGTTCCGTGCCAATGTGATCCTTTTAAATAGGTCCATATGAAGTTCTGCCTGATGCTTTGCTCATTTGAGCTAAATTTAAAAATTGAAATGTTAGGGTCTTTTTTTAATAAGTTAGCAACATATTTCTAACAAATTTTTAATCTTTTATTGGAAAACTAGCATTTTGTGGATTCTTTGTTGTTGTTATTGTTTGTGGGGCATGAACGCAGGTGCTGACCCTGAGTTCACTGACTTTCTTCCTTTCTCTCTTTCTCTCTTCCTCTCTTTCTTTTCTCCCTTCCTTCCTTCCTTCCTTCCTTCCTTCCTTCCTTCCTTCCTTCCTTCCTTCCTTCCTTCCTTCCTTCCTTCATTGCCAGTCCTGGACTCA
This sequence comes from Perognathus longimembris pacificus, assembly GCF_023159225.1. Taxonomy (NCBI): domain Eukaryota; kingdom Metazoa; phylum Chordata; class Mammalia; order Rodentia; family Heteromyidae; genus Perognathus; species Perognathus longimembris. Next base: position 45,880 of record NW_025957451.1, read on the forward strand.
GGTCCTGAGCACTGTCCCAGGCTTTTGTTTTTGTTTTGCTCAAGGCTAGTACACTACCACTTGAGCCACTGCTCCACTTCTTGCTTTTTGCTATATGTGGTGGTGAGGAATTGAACCCATGGCTTCATGTATACAAGGCAAGAACTCTACCACTAGGCCATATTCCCAGCCCTTCTTCCTTTCTTTTCAAGGCTAGTCCTCTGTCTCTTTGAGCCACAGTGCCTCTTCCAGGTTTTTGTTTTTGTATTTTTTGTAGTTAATTGGAGATGAGACTCTTTAACAGACATTCTTGTCTTCACTGGCATTCAACCATGATCCTCAAAGGTCAGCCTTCTGAGTAGCTAGGATGACAGACAGGCATGAGCCACCAGCACCCTGTACATTGGGACACTTCTAAAATGTATGTCTTATGCTTAAATACCTCTTCTCCACTGCCTTATGGAAGGAGCCCAAATTGACCCCAGCTTCTTTTTAATTTTCACAATGCTTATGGCATTCAGCAGCAGGAATTCCTGGTTTTTAGAGAGTTGTTCTCTTCCTGCTTTCCTGTCTCTGTCTCTTCTTCCTGGAATCTTCCCCATTGGTGTCTGCCTGTCAAATGGCTACCCATTCTTAATGAACTACTCAGATGTGAATTTGAAATGATAAATCTTTGCTTTCCTTGGCCAGCCCCGCCCCGCCCTGGCGGTTTCCTGTTGTTTCTGCTTGGGGCACTGGAAGGCTCAGGCCAGGGCAGGACGGGCGATGGATGGGGGGCCGGGTGGGGCAGAGCGGACAGGCGGGAGGGAGGCAGTGGAGTCAAAACAGGGTAAAATGATACACGGGTGTGCAATTTGCAAGCTGGGGGTGCTGGGTGCTGAGTGCTAGATACTATGTAGGTGGGTGCTGTGTACTGGGTGCTGGGTTGCTAGGGGCTGGTTACTGGGTGTCTGGCTGCTAGGTACTGGGTGCTGGGTGGTTGGGTGCTGGGTGACTGGGTGCTTGGTAGCTGGATGTTGAGTAGCTGGATGCTGTGGTCTGAGTAGTTGGGTGCTGTGTACTGGTTAGATGGGTGATGGGTGCTAGGTACCAGGTGTCTGGGGTCTGAGTAGCAGGGTGCGGGGAACTGGGTGCTCAGTAGCTGGGTACTGGGGGCTGGGTGTCTGGGTGCTGAGTAGCTGGGTGCTTGGGGCTGGTTGGCTGGGTTCTGGGTACTGGGTGATGGGTGCTGATTGGTTATGTCCTGGGTGCTGGGTGCTGGGTGGCTGGGTACTAGGTGCTGGATTAGGTGCTGGGTAGCTGGGTAGCTGGGTGGCTGGGTGCTGAGTAGGAGGGTACTGGACGCTCATTGGCTGGGTACTAGTTACTAGGTGCTGGGTGGTTGGCGCCTGGGTCCTGGGTACTGGGTTGTGAGTAGCTGGGTGGCTGGGTGCTGACTAGCTGGATGCTGAGGTCCAAATAACTGGATACAGGGTGCTGAGTAGCTGAGTGCTGGGTTGCTGGGTACTTGGTGCTGGGTACCTGGGTGCTGAATAGCTGGGTGCTGGGTACTGGGTGCTGGGTGGCTAGGTACTGAGTCACTGGGTGCTGGGTACTGGTTGGGTGCTTAGTAGTTGCATGATGGGTAATGGGTGCTAGGTGCTGAGTAGCTGCATGCTGAATGCTGGGTTCTGGGTGCTGAGTAGCTGGGTGCTGGGTTGCTGGGTGCTGGGTACTGGGTAGCTGGGTATTGGCTAGCTGGGATGCTGGGTACTGGGTGGCTAGGTGCTGAGTAGCTGAGTAGTGGATGCTGATTGGCTGGATGTTGGTACTGGGTGCTGGGTGGTTATGTGCTGGGTGGCTGGGTACTTGGTGGCTGGGTAGCTGGGTGGGTGGCTCGTTGCTGGGTAGCTGGTTGCTGGGTGGCTAGGTGCTGGGTACTGGTTCGCTGGGTGCTGAGGGCACTGAGGGTTGAACACCTGGGTGCTCAGTACTGGGTGCTGAGTAGGTGGGTGCTGAGTACCTGGGTGCTGAGGGATGAGAACCTGGGAGGCTGGGTAATGAGTGCTGGGTGGCTGGGTGCTGAGGAGCTGGGTGCTGGCTGCTGAGTTCATGGGTACTGGGTGCTGAGTAGCTGGGTGCCAGGTGGCTGGGTGCTGGGCCGGGATTCGAGCCCCAGTCCCCATCCTCCCCGGCCTCCCCTAGGCCCCTTGCCTGTCCGTGTGTCCGTCTGTCCGGCTCTCTCTCTGTTGTCCCTGTGTCCACCCGTCTGTCTCTCTGCCTTGTTTTCCCTGCCCATCCGTCCGTCCGTATGTCTGTCCCCAGGCCTAGGACCCTGTGCGCCTGTCGCTCTGTGCGTCCATCCATCTAAGTTCATTGGTCCTTGTCTGTCCGTCCATCTGTCTGTCTCCTTGTCTGTCTGTCCGTCCGTCTGCCCATCTGTCTGTCCGCCTGTCTCTCCCTGTATGTCTGTCTGTCAATCCATCTGTCTGTCCATCTGTCCGCCCCAGCTGTCTGTCTCCATCTGTCAGTCCATCCATCTGTATGTCTGACTCTCTGTCTCCCTGTTCGTCCATCTGTCCGTCTGTCTGTCCATCCGTCGATCTGTCTGCCGTCCGTCTGTCTCTGTGTCTGTCTGTCTCACTGCCTGTCTGTCCGTCTGTCTGTCCGTCTACCTGTCTGTCCGTCTGTCTGTCCATCTGTCTCTCTCCCTGTCTCCCTATTTGTCCGTCTGTCTTCCCTGTTCATCCATCTGTGTCTCTGTCTTTCCGTCTGTCTTTCTGTTCGTCCATCTGTCTGTCCATCTGTCCGTCTGTCAGTCTCCCTGTCCATCCGTCCATCTATGTCTGTTTGTCTGTCCATTTATCCGTCTCCCTGTCTGTCTTTCTGTCTGTCCATCTGTCCGTCCATCCGTCTGTCTCCCTGTCTGTCTGTCTGTCTGTCTCCCTGTCTGTCTATCTCCCTGTCCATCTGTCTGTGTCTCTCTAGCTGCCTGACTGTCCAACACCCGGTCTAACCGTCCGTCTGTCTGTCTGTCTCAGTCTGTGTCACCCCGTCTGTCTGTCTGTCCGTCTGTGTCTGTGCCTGTTCCTGTCTGTCTGTCTCCCTCCCTGTCTCTGTGTCCACCTGTCTGTCCGTCTCTCCCTTCCCCTGTGGGCAGCCAGAGTGACAGACAGTGAGCCAGGCCCTGCGGCCCCAGAGAGCGACCAAGCACCCAGCACCCCTCACGGAGGCACGGGAGGAGGACTGAGCGCCTAGCACCCACACAGGAGGACTGAGCACCCAGCACCTCGTGTGGAGGAACGGGAGGAGAACTGAGCACCCAGCGCGTCCTGTGGATTCACAGGAGTAGGACTGAGCACCCAGCCCCTCATGTGGGACACAGGACTAACTGCCCAGCACCCACATGAGAAGATTGAGCACCCAGCACTTTGTGTGGAGGCACGGGAGGACTGAGCACCCAGCACCTTGTATGCAGACACAGGGGGAGGACTGAACAGCCAGCACCCACACAGGAGGACTGAGTACCCAGCACCCATACAGGGGACTGAGCACGTGGCACCCCATATGGAGGCACCAGGGGAGGACTGAGCACCCAGCACTAACACAGGAGGACTGAGCACCCAGCACCTTGTGTGGAGACATCGGGGGGACTGAGCACCCAGCACCTTGTGGGGAGATGCCGGGGGAGGACTGAGCACCAAGCACCCACACAGGAGGACTGAGTACCCAGCACCCTGGGTACATGCGTGCGTGTGGGGGGGAGGGGCTGGGGTGACCCCGGCGGATGCCATGAACAGGGCCCAGGCTGCAGGCTCAGCTCCACCACGGGCCATGGCTCCACCTCCTCCTCCTCCTCCTCCTCCTCCCAGCGGAGGACGGGGAGGCGCATGGCTGTCCCTCTGTCTGTGTGGACGTCCGTCCATCTCTTTGTCCGTCTGTCTCCCTGTGTGTCTGTCCGTCCATCCATTTGTGCATCTGTCCGTCTGTCTCCAGGTATGTCTGCCCGTCAGCTCATCTGTCCATCTGTCCGTCCATCCGTCCCTCTGTCTCCCTGTTTCTCCGTCTGTCTGTCTGACCATCTGCTCAGTCTGTTTGTCGGTCTGTCTCCAGGTCCATCTTTCCGTGACTGTCTGTCTCCTTGTGTTTCTCACTGTGTGCTCATCTGTCTGTCCGTCTCCCTCTCTTGTCTGTCTGACTCCATGATGTCCATCTGTCCATCCGTCCATCTGTGTCTGCTTGTCATCTGTCTCCTGTCTTCTGCCTGTCTGTCTCCCTGTCCGCCTGTCTGTCTGTCCTGCTCATCTGTGTCCCTGTCTGTCCGTCCGTCCATCTGTCTGCTGTGTGTCTGTCTGTCCGTCTCCCTGTCTGTCTGTCTCCATGTCTGTCTGTCCATCTGTCTGCCTGTGTCTTGTCCATGCCTGTTTGTCTCCTGGTCTGTCCATCTGTCTCCCAGTCTGTCTGTCTGTCTGTTCATCTGTCCGTCCATCTCCCTGTCTCTCTGTCTGTCCGTCCATGTCTCGATTCCCATCGCCGTCTGTCATCCCCCAATCCCCCAGCCCCCCGTGTCCCTCTGTCCCTCCCTCCGTCCGTCCGTCCATCCTCACCTGGTCGCTGCCACCAGTCACATTGTCGCTGACACGGCAGGAGCCTGCAGGGCAGACGGACGGACAGGTGGATGTGGGCTCGAATCCCGGCCTCCCGCATGGCCCACAATGCGATGCGTTCTGCCCCCCCAACCCTGGGGGCCCCGGGTTCGGATCCCTGCTCACCTCCTACAACCCCAGCCCAGGCCCAGCGACCCCAGTGCTGCCGAAGCAGCAGGTGCAGCATGGCTGGCCCGGCGGGGACCCTTGAAACCTCCAACCGTGTGGGTGTGCACACACGCGGGGAGGAAGGGATGGGAGGGGGAGGGGTCACATGAAGTGGGGAGGGAGGGACACGTGACCTTCAGCTCCTTGCCCCACCCCTCCCTACACGACTCCACCTGCAAAGGCTCCCCCCCATGTGAGGCCTCTGAGGACACTTGAAATCGCCACCTATCCACCCACAGGCCCAGAATGGTCTTGAGGACACTTGAAAACACCCCCCCACCTAGATCCCCATTCCCCCGGGGACACTTGAAACCGCCGTGGGGACACTCAAAACTGCCCTACATCCACTCACAGGCCCAAGGTTTTCGTGGGGACACTGGAAACTGCCCTCCATCGATGCACAAGCCGAGGGTTGCCTTGGAGACACTTGAAACCACCCCCTAAAGAACTGCCCCCATCCTGGGACACTTGTAACCGACCCTCACCCAGACCCCCTCCCCTTGGGGACACTTGAAACCGCCCTCCATCCACCCACAGGCCCAGGGTTGCCTTGGGGACGCTTCAAACCGCCCCCTACAGAACCACTCCACCCAGGGACACTTGATACCGCCCTCCATCCACCCACAGGCCCAAGTTGGTCCTGGTTACACTTGAAACCACCCCCCCAAGAGCCCCTCCCCATTGGGATACTAGAAACCACCCTCAGGACACTTGAAACCACCCTGGGGATACTTGAAACCGCTCCCCACAGACCCCTCCCCACCCTGGAGACACTTGAAACGAACCGCCCCAGACCCCTTCCCCCTGGGGACACTTGAAACCACCCTCCATCCACCCACAGGCCCAAAATGGTACTGGGGACACTTGAAACCACCCCCCACCCAGAACCTCTACTCCTGGGGACACTTGAAACCTCCCTGCAGACAATTGAAACCGCCCTCTGCTCCCCAAACTCCACCGTGTTGCTCCAGGAGCCCTAGGTCAGAGTGCGGGCGTCCCCGGCCCAGATGCACAGGGCGTAGGTGTTGCCTGAGCTTCTCAAGACCTCAATGTGGGCGGAGACTCGCCATGGGGCAGGGGTAAACTGAGGCTCGGGGCGGTTCCAGGCGGGGTCTCGAGGTCCAGGCCCCTGGGCACAGCGGGAGGGGGGAGAGGAGCTCTCACCGGGGAGACCTGGGAGACCAGCTGGGCGCCATGCTAAAAGAACAGAGCACAGGCCTCAGTCAGCACTGACTGCGGGGCAGGGTGCTGGACCGTGTACTTCTGGGTGCTGTGCTTAGTACTCCCAGGTGCTGTGCAGAGTATTCACCAGTGCTGGGCTGAGTACTCCCATTTCACACTAATCCTGAAACCCACCTCTCCCAACCAATACTGGACTGAGTAGTTCAAGGTGCTACAACCAGTACTCCCTGGTGCTGGACTGAGTACTCCCATCCCTCCCCGGTGCTGGACTGAGTACTCCCAACCCACACCAATCCGGAACCCCACCCCCTCCCAACCCATGCTGGACCGAGTACTACCCGCCAGTGCTGGACTGAGTACTCCTGGGTGCTGCACTGAGTACTCCCATCCCTCCCCGGTGCTGGACTGAGTACTCCCATCCCTCCCCGGTGCTGGACTGAGTACTCCCAACCCACACCAATCCGGAACCCCAACCCCTCCCGACTCATGCTGGACTAAATACTCCCCGCCAGTGCTGGACCGAGTACTCCCGGGTGTTGCACTGAGTACTCACATGCACAGGGCCAGCTGGTACTGGAAGTCATGCTTGCTCCACTGCCTCCAGGTCCTGTGTGGCGCCCACCATACCTGCCAGCCCCGGGGGCCGCAGGCAATGCTCACGTTTCGCAGGGGGTCAAAGTGTTCTGAAAACTGCCACAGATGAATGGAGGGACACCGGGTGGGATGGGGGGGCTCGAAACCGCCCTCGGTGGTGCCAGGGATACTTGAAACTGCCCTTGTGGGTCTTAGGGGACACTCAAAACTGCCATGGATGCTCATGGGGACAGTGGAAACCGCCCTCCATCCACCAAGGTGCTCGTGGGGACACTTGAAACCGCCCTCAGCGGTCTCGGGGACACTTAAAACCGCCCTGGATGGTCCTGGGAAAACTTGAAGCTGCTTTTGGGGGTCATGGGGAACCCTCGAAATCGCCCTAGGTGGTCTTGGGGATACCTGACACTGCCCTGCATGCAACAAAGTGCTCGTGGGGATACTTGAAACCACTCTTGGTGGTCTCGAGGACACAAATCCGCCCTCGATGGTCTTGGGGACACTTTAAACTGACCTCGGTGGTCTCTGGGATACTTGAAACCGCCCTGGGTGGTCCAGGGGGTACTGGAAACCACCCTCACCAATTTCACGGGCATAGAGCCAGGCGTCCAGGAAGTGGACGGGGCCAGCGGGGCTCGAGCCGGTGACCAGGGCGTAGGTCTGGGCCCATAGGCCCACAAGATCGGGGAGGATGCAGCCCACCTGGAGGCCGGACTGGCAAATGTCGGCCAGCACTCATGGTACAGGCCGGTCCTAGGGAGTGGTGGGGCATTAGAAACTCACAATGGCCGAAGGGGGGGACATTAGAAACCGACAATGGGCTGGAGGGGGCCTTAGAAACTGACAATGGCCTGGAAAGGGGGGGTCAGAAAATGACAGTAGCAGAAGGGCGGCGTTAGAAAAAGACAATGGCCAACAGAGGTGGCATTACAAACCTACATTGCCAAAGAGGGGCATTAGAAACTGACAATGGCGGGGTGAGCAGGGGACATTAGAAACCGACGATGGCCTGGAGGAAGGCATTAGAAACCAACAATGGTGCGGGGGGGGGGCATTGAAACCAGCAGCGGTGGCCGAACCTGGAGTCCCGGATCCTGAAGGAATACTGTGTCCCCCGCAGTGCCTGCGGCCCCAGTGCCCACGAGCAGTTCAGGGCCCGGGCCTCGAAGACATAACACACAAGGCCTGGGGAAACGACATGGCGGGGGGGGGTGTTGAGGGTGGAGGGCCTGGGGGGGAGGGTTACCCCTGAACCTTCAACCCCACGATCCCTGACCCTTCAACCCCATGACCCCTGACCAGTTCAAACCCATGACCCCTAAACTTTCAACCCAATGACCTCTGATCCTTCAACCCATGACCCATGACCCCTGACCCTCGATCCCCACCCCCCACCCGGAACCTGAAGGCCTCACCCGGGTTGGTGAACCTCAGGCCTTGGGTCAGGGGCCTCCCGGCCACAGTGTGCGTAACCTCAAACTCAACTCCTTGGTACCACAGGAGATCCCAGAAGTCGCAGCTACATTGTCCGACGGGGACCTTGGGAGCGGGGGGGTCGGGGCCTCGACATATACCGGAACACCTGGTAGCTCCATTCGTCCATCCGTGCCTCAACTTACCCCCCGGAACCCCAGGGAATATGGGCCAGCCCTTCCCTGCCTCAGTTTACCCCACAGCCCCCACCATTGGCCTCCCAGGGTTGGGCCTGGTGTCTCCGTCGTGCCTTGATTTCCCCAACTGTCCAGCAGTGTGACCGACCCCTTGTCCGGGTTCACAACGATGCACTGAGCCTCTGTGGTGGTGCCCACACAGCACCAGCTTAGCCTGTGGCTCCTGGATTCAAAGGTCAGGCCCAGGTCAGGTCCGGGGTCAGGGGTTGCAGGGCCCGAGGATGGGGATGGGGTCTCGGGTCAGGAGGGCGCGGGGAACCTTCCAGAAGATGGCGTGGGTGTCTCTGGGTGGGTTGGAGGTGTCACGAGGAACAAAGGTGAGAAGTCAGGATCACCCATACAAGGGTACTGAGTTCGAATCCTTCCTTGGGCTGATGGAGGAACCAGAAAGGAGGTGAGTTACCCCATGAGATTCAGCCATGAGGACGAGGAGGAGGAGGAGGAGGAGGGGGAGGAAGATGGAGGCTGCAGACCAGGGGAGGATCAGGGCAGGAGGCCTGGACCCGGAGAGCACTGTGGAGAGAGCAATGGGGATGGGTGGGTGGGTGTGTGGGGGGGATGATTGGGTGGATGGATGGGTGGGTGGGTGGGTGGGTGGATTGGTGGGTGGGTGGGTGGGTGGATAGGTGGGTTGGTGGGTGGATGGTTGGATGGATGGGTGGGTGGGTGGGTGAATGGGTGGGTGGATGGTAGTTGGGTAGGTAGATGGGTGGGTAGATGGTTGTGTGGGTGGATAATTGGGTGGGTGGGTGGATGGGTGGGTGTTGGGTGGGTGGGGAATGGGTCCTTGATTTCATCCCTCTCTCCTTCCCCCTCCTTCCCCTCCCTGGTGGCCCCTGGGGCTTTCACTTTCACTGCAGGCCATTGGCACATCGGGTCGGGTGTGGGGAGGCCGGGGTGCCTGTCTCGGTTCCGGGCGGTTGGGCTGTCAGGTGTGGACCACCGGGTGGGTGTCCTGGGGAGCTTAGGGCGGCTGGGCCCTGACGTTTCTGGGCTCTGGGCGGGGAGTGGATGCCGCTTCCCCTTTCTCGCTTCTCCTGGGGGTTTCCTGGCTCCTGGGCGTCTTGGGGAAACCAAGGCAGCGGCTCGGTGAGGTCAGGCCATGGGGCCTCGGTGGTGCGGGCGCCATGCACAGACAGACAGACCTGAGTCCTCCTTTGGTGGTGGTGCTGTGTGCTGATTCCTCCTGGGTGGTGGTATTGAGTGCTGAGTCCCCCTTGGGTGGTGGTGCTGGGTGCTGAATCCTCCTTGGGTGGTGCTGGGTACGTCTCCCAGACAGAGAGACACAGTGCAGTCGGAGGAACGGAGGGGCAGACAGAGGGACGGACATGTGGATTGGGAGACGGAAAAGGAGGGACGGGCGGACACACAGACGGAGAGAGGTGCAGACACACAGACAGACGGACAGACAGATGAGAGAGCGACAGACAAACATAGAGACAGACAGGGAGACAGACGCAAAAGAGATGGACAGACAGATGGACAGGGAGACAGACACATAGACAGATGGATGGACGGATGCAGGGGGCCCTGCACACTGGGCGCTCTCCTGACCAGTGGGAGAGGCAAGGAGGCGCGCCCCGCCCCGCTGAGGGTGAACCCAGAATAGGTAACAAGCGGCAAGTCGCCTGCACACAGCCCAACCCAACCTTTATGCCACAGTTAGACGGTCAGTCGACTTGGGCAGAGTTCAAGACCGCTCTCTGTTTATTGGCGCGAACCCCCTCTTAAGTATGGGCAATGGCAGCAGGAAGAGGAGGGGTGTATCGTACCTAGTCAGGGGCTACGATTGGTGGTCGGAGCTGTCTGTCAAGGGTGGAAGGCCATGGGACCTCCCTAAGGGGCGGCCTGAGTCTACGTCACTACCAGCAGGACCGCCCCCAGGTTACCGCCTAGAGCTGCCTTCCAGTTCCGGACCCCAAAGGCAGGCGGGGTTAGCCAGGATCCCTCTCCCCGGAGGCGGTGCAACAGTCACACACCTCCAGGGCGTGCACAGTCGGGGCCAGGCGGTGCGCCCCACATCTCCCCCTTTTCTGTTTAATAAGCTGGTTGATGTCCTACTCGAGAATGTGCCTGTCTTAGGTCGTCCCCCCTGAAGGATCTTACCTGTCATTGGCTGGCCATCCTAGCTCGTCGGGCCACCCTGCCTATGAGGCTTGCCAGCCCCAGCAAAGGAACAAGGGGGGAGGAGAGGGGTCTGTGCTCAAGAGGAGGCCCTGCTATTTCTGCCTCACGCCTGTGTACTCTGGTAGGCTGCACATCCTGGAAGGGGCCATGACCAATTTCAGAGGGTTCCCAAATGGCTAAAAGCAGCATAATGCTGCCAGACCACCGTTGACTGGATAGCTCTGGCTCATTGCTTAAGAACTAGGGGAAGCCTATTTGCACTAGCATGGTCAGGTGTAAATACAGAGGCTATATAAGCACAGAGGCAAATGCAAAGACAGGTCATGGGGGTCTCTCCCACGAGAGGGAGAGGGTAGGGGAGCCACCCATCTGGCTCAGTCCAGGGAAGGTTGGAGATTAGTCCATCCCCCCGCTGGTTGAGTTGGGCCGGCGCCACCATTCCCCATCTCTGATGGTGAGGTCGAAGCAGGTCCAGGCCCTGGTGGTTCTGGAGGTCCACGGCAGCCAAGGTGCTAGTGATCCGTTCCAGTTCTTGGGCAGAGCTGTAGGCGATATTGCAACAGAGAAATATTGCACCACAAAAGACACTGAGGTACAGTGCAAGAAACAAGCAGCAGGCAGTGCCGGGCACTGGAAGGAACACGGAGGCTGGCTGTCGCCGCTGTCGTCCACCACTGACATACGCAGACAGGCCTCCCGTGGTTCCAGGGAGGAGCAGGAAGAGATCCATCTCGGACTTTTTCTTTATTCCTGGGGAGAACAAACATTCATGGCTGTAATAAGGGATTTGGTGGAAAAACGTATGGGGGGAGTCCACTGTAACCCCGAAAATGAGGTCACCCATCTTGACATGCCATAATGGCAGTCCAGCTTCCCCATGAAGCCCTCTAAGGCACACTCGGTTATGGTTTCTTCAAACCCACTTAAAATCTGACAGCTGATAGGGAACAATTAGCACATCAGGATCCTGCCCATAATGTCTCAAGGAAGTATACATGCCCTTAATTACCAGGTCAGCTAGCTGGTCTAGCTGAGAGTACACCCTGGGAGCCTCTCCTACCGATGCATGTGCCCATAGGAGAGGCCCGCCCACCTGAGTAATGGCAGCTGAGGAAAGCTCTGAGCCGGGGATGATCCAGACACAAAGGGGGCATTCGGGCTTATAACGAGCCAACTGTGCCATATTGAAGGCCGTCTGAATTTTTTGAAATCCCACTTGAAGTGATGGAGTTATTGTAACAATATCAGTGGGGGCTTTATCCTTTAAGGAGTCAAAGAGCAGAAGCAAGTCTTCTGTAGGCAGGTAAAGCCCAGACCTTAGCCAATTAACCTCACCCAAAAGCTTTTGCAACTCTATCAAGGTATAGGATGACTGAAAGGGTATTGGGGCTTAAGGGGGAAAACAGAGTCTAGTCTAAGGTCTGCCTCCTAAATCTTAAAGGGAGGTAAGGTCTGAACCTTGTCTTTAGATATGTGCAATCCTCCCTTATGTAGAAGCATCCGAGCTTCCTATGGGCGGCGTCCAATCGTCGGGCGTCTGCCTCCCCAATTATAATATCATCCATATAAACATATAAGGTAATATCTGACTGGCTCTGAAGTGGTTGTAGGACCTGTGACACATAATGTTGGCAGAAGGCTGGGCTGTTAGCCATGCCCTGAGGTAGTACCACCCACTCATATCTTTGGTCTGGCCCCTGGTAGTTAACCAAGGGGACGGAGAAGGCAAACTTCTCACAGTCCTGAGCGTCAAGGGGAATGAAAACGAAACAGTGATTGATGTCTATTACAATAAGAGATCCCGAGGAATGGAGGAGGGGATCCGCGGCAGGGCTGCCTGTGGAAGCATCTGTTCATTAATTTTTCTCAGGTCCTTTAACATTCTCCATTTGCCTGTAGCCTTTTGTATAACAAAACTGGGCTGTTCCATGGACTTAACGAAGGTCTGATATGTCCTAAGGTCAACTGCTCTACTAATATTTCTCTTAATTTTTCTACTTTGTCTAGGGAGAGTGGCCACTGTTCCACCCACAGCGGGGGCCCGGGAGCCATCGGATGGCAGGGATGGTGGGAACAGTGGCCGTTAGGATTGGGGGTAACGTGGTTAGGTAGATGTCAGAAAAATTCCCTTAATATGTGGGTGGTAGCCATACTTCAATAACCATCTTGGTCTACTTTCATTACTTAAGAAACTGCATTAAAAACATTAAACAGCAAACTATGAAAAGCATAATGCAGTTCTGTAAGGAAGGTCTGTTGTCATAGTTTGAAGTGGAGTGCCTACCTAGTAAGAAGAATACCCTAGTTCAAACCCTAGAATTGCTAAAGAAACCAAAAGGGCTGTGTGTTGGTGGTTCACACCTTTAAACGTAGGTACTCAGAAAACTAAGATCTGAGAATCACAGTTCAAAGCTGGCTTATATAGAAAAGTCCATGAGACTTTCTAATTAACCAGCTGCAAAATGCTAGACTGAATGTATAGTTCAAGTAATAGAAGGCCAGCCATGCACAAAAAAAGCCAAGTGAGAGCTTGAGGCCCTGAGTGTAAGCCCTGGAACTGGAACAATTTTTTTAAAATAGCAAAAAATGCTCTGCAAGGAAAATTTAAACTGTATCTCACTCAGATAATCTGCAACAAGAGATTCTCTTTGTGTTCATTATTTAAAAATAATTGTTTTGTCTGTTGGGTTTCTGTTCTAATTTTATCTTTAATGGTTAAGAACATGATGAGCCAGGTGCTGGTGGCTCAGGTCTGTAATCCTAAGTACTCAACAGACTGAGCAGTTTGAAGCCAGCCTGGCAGGAAAGTCTGGGAGCCTTTATTTCCACTGAATTACAGGGGGATGAAATACCAACTCAGTAATGATTGATAATTGTGCTTTTATTCATGTCAATGGACCAGGAAGGCCCTTCTATTATGGGGCCGTTTTAAGGGTACATGCCGCTTAGGGCCTGATTACAAATGTTCGAAAATCTCTGTCTCAGAATAAATTGAAATTGTAAAGTACTCCTGGCTTAAATTGTCAAAACTCAGGCAGGACACCTGGTCGGCTAAGAGATCAGATACGCACCTTCTTTCCCCAGATGAAGGTATTCAAAGGTAAAGTGATAATTCAACATGCTCTTGTCAAAATTGACCTATGGCCTCAAGTCAAGTACTTGCGGGGAGCGGCACCCAGCCTTCTTCAATCAAAAATTATTTGGGGTGGTAAAATGACTTGCTACAGAAGCCAGCCCTGGTAAATAAGGCCTTAGAATGCCAAAGTCATTTGTTTAATAGGTTTTCTCTTAAATCTTGGTGATTTGCAAGATTGGCAAAAAAAAAATGCCACTGGAAAATGTATGGCCCATATTTAATTTGCTCGCTTTAGGATCTTTTGTGCAAATGTAAGTGAGTGTGTGTATGAGTATGAACAAATTCAAGATTGAAATTGTCAGTATGATGTAAAAATGGTTGAATTTCTGTTCAATCTGCAAAACTGTCATCAGGTTTCAGTACTACCTAATATTTCAAAGGATTTTTGCATTGCTTTAAAGAGGAATTGTAGTTTATTCAAAAAATGTCTTTAATTTGCAGTTGCAAATTATTGGTATCTTATTTGTTAAGTTGTTTGCACTGTAATCAAGTTATCTGACTTAGGACAAGGCATTGGGAATTTGAAATTTATTCCCCTGCCCTGTTTACTAATTTGAGGCTAAATGTCAGAAATTTCAATATTAATTTGTATCAGTTAAAGAACTGCTTCGGGCTTCTCAGTCAGAGATCAAAAGGAAAGGACAGGAAAACTGAGGATTGTCCTGTGTGCCTATCTTTGGGATTGAGGGGTGAACTGGCAAAGGTGCAGCTTAGATAGTCCATGCATGGTGAGGTAGGCCCCAGGGGCAAGTGCATACATGGTAGAAAAAGATTAAGCTGTCACAAGGCAGTTGATGGATCTCGAAGGACTCAGATGTGTACATAACCATTCTGTAGGACAGGCCTATCTGTCTGTTCCTTCCTGCTGGAAACTGGATACCTGATGGTAAAATCTGCAATGTGATGATTTGTTTGATATTTACAAAACTCCCCACAGGGATGTATTTAAAATCGGAAAAGCCTGAAAACGTGGCTTAGAAAGTTTATATGTATGATGTCATTTAATATCTATGCTATTTTGAAATTGGCATGTAATCTTTTAAAGTAAAATTATTAGGTCTGAATACTTGGTTTGTAATTCTAGTGCTTATTACTCTTGCATGATTCCTGATAATTATTGATAAGAATTCTTAGAAGGGAAATATGATTATAATATAATATATGATTATAATACACAATAATACATGTGAAATTCAATTTCAGTTCGGCTTGAATTTCAAAGTATTTGCAAGTATTTCCTACTTCAGCTCAAAGCTACCACTCTACCACATGAGCCACAGTGCCATGTCTGGTGTTCTGGTGGTTAATTGACAATAAGAGTCTCATGGACTTTCTTGCCAGGTGTGCCTTTGAACCTGGATCCTCACATCTCAGCCTCCTGAGTAGCTGGAGTTACAGGCATGAGCCACAAGTTAAAATTGGTTGATTTATGCTAGTACTGGCTTGAACTCAGGGTCTCTTCCTTTTACTTGGCTTTTTTGTTCAAGGCTGGCACGCTGCCACCAACTGGAGCAACATGTCTGGGGTTTTCCTGGTGAATGGGAGACAAGAATCTCTTAAATTTATCTCCTGAGGCTGAATTGGAACTGAGATCCTCAGATCCCAGCCTCCTGCATAGCTAGCATTTTAGGCATGTGACACCAGTGCCCAGTTTTTCTCCCTTGAGAAAGGTTGATTGATTGTCATTTGCTATGCACCCTTTGAATTTACTACCTTTGCTGTCTGTTTGCCACCTAGTTTTCTGATGTGAAATTGGTCACAATCTCATCGAGGATCTCTTATGTGTGTGACTTTGAATATTCTCTGTCTTTAACAGTTTAATTAGATTATGTCTTCATACGGATTTCTGAGTTTATCCCACTTGAAGTTTGTTGAGCCATTAAATTCTTTATATGGGTGCTTGTTTTCAGGGGTTAGGGTCCCATGGTCCCTGCTTCAAACAAGCCCTCTAAATGGGTTTGAGAACCACTAGTCAAGGTGGGGCCTCTTCAGCTATGGTGGGGTCTTTGTCTTTTATTCTGAAGCAAAAGCTCTTGAAGGTTAGCGTAGGAAAGTGACACGAACTGATTTAAGAAGCATAAAAACCGGATGCCAGTTGCTCATGCCTGTTACCCTAGCTACTTGTGAAGTTGAGGTTTAAGGATTGTGTTTGGAGGCCAGCCCAGGCAGGAGAGTCCATGAGTTTCTTTCTTGTTTGAAGGCTTAGATGTGAGGATCGTGGTTCAAAGTCACCAGAGCAGGATAGAAAATGAGAGTCTTAGCTCCGCTTACCCACCAGAAATCTAGAAGTGGATCTGTAGCTCAAAGCGGTAGAGCACTAGCTGGAAAACTAAACGCTGAAGGACAGTGCCCAGGCCTTGAGTTAAAAGCCCACAATGGATAAAATAAAACAAAACAAAGAATACAAACAAAATATCAAAGACGGCATCAAGCCCTAAGATCAGCATTAAAAAGAAATGTCTTCTCAACATTCCTACAAGTTAACTTAAATCTACTGCCAGAATTCAGCTGGAAGAGGGTGGTAGTGGCTCACGCCTGCCATCCCTGCTACTCAGGAGGCTGAGATCTGAGGATTCACATTTGAAGCAAGCTAGGGCAGGAAAATCCATGAGATTTTAATCGCCAATGATCCACCAAAAACTTGGAAGGAGGGCTGAGGCTCAATTGGCAGTGCAGTAGGCTTGAGGAAAAAATTCTCAAGGAGAGCTCAGACCCTCAGGTCCAGCCCCACGACCAAAAACCAAACAAACTGTGAAAACTATCAGGACCCAAGAAGAGCGCCTGAAGCTTTGTAGATGGCCAGCAGAGGTCGCTAGAGCACTGTGGATAGTGGAATGACCAGGAGGACTGCAGCAGCTCTTTCTCCCCCAATGGGAAACAGCCAGCTATAGCTCCTTGACCACTCAGGCCCAGCTTGGCTGGCTGTCTCCAAATGTCACCTGCTTAAACCCAAATCTGGCAGTCCCTGCACATCAGCTGCCTTGCAAATCCAGTGATCCTTTGGAATAGAAATCACCCCCAAGCTCAGGCATTTCAGCAAGTTCCCACCAATGCAGTTGGACACCAGCTCCTTGAGACAGTGGAAGAGCAAAGAAAGAACTCGTTCTGGTTGAGGCAGACTCCATATAGAGTCTCAATTTTCTAAGCTGGAGGCTAGAAAGGAAATTCCCAAGCATTACAGAGGGACAGGCGCTGGGCCTTCACTGATTGTTTCCCGACATGCATCTGCATGTTCTGATGCCCATGTGCTCCACTTCTCTTTCCAATGCGTGTGTGTGTGTGTGTGTGTGTGTCCTGGGGCTTGAAATAAGGGCCTGGGTGCATGTCCTTTGCCGCTTTGTTCTACCACTAGTGTTGTACCCTGTAAGGTAGAGCTCTAATTCATATTTTCTGGTGGTTCATTGCAGATAGGAGTCTCACATATTTTTCTTCCGATGGCTGCATTCGAAGAACAACCCTCATATCTCAGCCTCCTGAGTAGCTAGGATTACAGTGGTAAGCCCCCAGCAGCAGGCTTGGAATGGCATTGTCATGATGGTGGGGATTGACTTATTGGCTTTCTGTGGTGGCACTTGAAACCGGCAGGAATTTTATGTAAATGAAATTGCAACATTTGGATCAGGTTCTTTGTTTCTTTGGTTTTAAAGCATGAATCAGTGCATACCGAGGGAGAAGGAAAACAGTCAGCATATTTTGAAGAACAAGATGATCAGAGCTCCCACTACATGGAAGGGGTTGCCAGAAGGGCACCACCTGGAGTGTGTTGTGGAAGCAATGACTGGGTCTCTCTAGCAGAGAGCAACGTGACACAGAAGCTCATTGGACATCCTGTGTGCCTTATTACTCTCCTCACCCAATGACGGATTCCATGAAGCCTGCACTGGCTCGCCATGCAGCGGTTAGCACTTCTGATTGGACGTCAATTCTGATGCAGAGCTCTGGGGTCCAATCAGGTCAGCGTTCACATGCTAGTTCTCCAGCCGCCCACAGGATGATCAAGGCCATATGTAATCTAGAGTCCTGCATACAAGATTGCCCAAGGTCAAGGTGATGTGAGGCAAAGTCCTACAGCCAGAATTCAGCTGGCAGAGGGTGGTAGTGGCTTACGCCTGCCATCGCAGCTACTTGGGAGGCTGAGATCTGAGCAATCACATTTCACGTTAGCTAGGGAAGGAGAATCCATGAGATTTTACTCGCCAATGAGCCACCAAAAACTCGGAAGGAGGGTTGAGGCTCAATTCGTAGAGCAGGAGACTTGAGGAAAAAATACTCAAGGGTAGCTCAGACCCTAAGTTCAAGCCCCAGGACCAAAAACCAAACTGTGAAACCTATCAAGAACCAACAAGAGCGCCTGTAGTTCTGTAGACGGCCAGCAGAGGACACTAGAGCACCGTGGATGGTGGAACGACCAGGAGGCCTGCAGCAGATCTTCCTCACACAGTGTGAAACAGCCTGCTACAGCTCCATGACCATTGAGGCCCAGCTGGGCTGGCTGTCTTCAACAGTCACCTGCTCAACCCAAACCTGGCAGTCTCTGTGCATCAGCTGCCGTGCAAATCCAGTGAGCCATTGGAATAGAAATCTACCCCAAGCTCATTCATTTCAGCAAGTTCCACCAGGTTTTCTTTTAAATCTTGGTGATTTGCAAGGTTGGCAAAAATAAAATGCCACTGGACAATGCATGGCACATATTTACTTTGCTCGCTTCAGGATCTTTTGAACGAATGTATGTGAGTGTGTGTGTGTGTGTGCATATGAGTGTGAACAAATTCAAGATTAAAATTGTCATTCTGATGTAAAAATGGTTGAGTTACTGTACAAACTCCAAAACAGGCATCAGGTTTCAGAGCTACCAAATGTTTTAAAGGGTTTTTGCTTTGCTTTAAAGAGGAAATGTAGTTTAATCCAAAAACGTCTTTAATGTGCACTTGCAAAATATTGGTATCTTAATGTGTATGCTGTTTGCACTGTCATCAAGTTATCTGGCTTAGCACAAGGCATTGGGAATTTCAAATTTTTTCCCCTGGCCTGTTTATTAATTTGAGGCTAAATGTCAGAAATTTCGATATTAATTTGTATGACTGTTAAAGAACTGCTTCGGGCTTCTCAGTCAGAGATCAAGAAGAAAGGACAGGAAAACTTAGGATGTGCTCGTGTGCCTATCTTCGGGGTTGAGGGGTGAACTGGCAAATGTGCAGCTTAGCTGGTCCATGCATGGTGAGGCAGGCCCCAGGGGCAAGTGCACACATCGTAGAAAAAGACTAAGCTGTCACAAAGGTAGTTGATGGAGCCCGAAGGACTCAGATGTGTATATACCCATTCTTTAGGACAAGCCTATCTCTCTGTTCCTTGCTACTGGACACTGGAAACCTGAGAGTAAAATGGGCGTTCTGTAGGATAGGCCTATGTGTCTGTTCCTTGCTGCTGGACACTGAAAACCGGACGGTAAAATGGGCATTCTGTAGGACAGGCCTATCTGTTCCTCGCTGCTGGAAACTGGAAACCTAGTGGTAAAATCGGCAATGTGATGATTTGTTTGATATTTCCAAAACTACTCACTGGGATGTATTTCAAATTGGAAAAGCCTTAAAACATGGCTTAGAAAGTTTATCTGTATGATGTCATTTAATTTCTATGCTATTTGGAAATTTGCATGTAATTTTTTAAAGTAAAATTATTAAGTCTGGATATTGGTTTGTAATTCTAGTGCTTATAATTCTTCCATGATTCTGGATAATTATTGATTGGAGTTCTTAGGAGGGAAATATGATCATAATACATTATATGATTATAATACACAATAATACATTTGAAATGCAATTTTAGTTTGGCTTGAATTTGAAAGTATTTCTTACTAAGTGATTATTCTTTTTTCCTCACTGCATGCCTTTAATTAAGTTCTCACCTTCTTCTTAAACACAAAGATAGTAATATCCACTCAGTAGTGTTACTGTGAGGATTAAACAAGATATAACATGTAAATCCCTTACCATAGTGTCTGATACTTGAGAAATATTATCTCCTTTCCTTTGTTCCTCCTTTATTGAATGGACTGCTTTATGTGGTCATTCTTTTAGGTACTGAAGTCTACAGAGTAATTCCATTGACTTTATTTTCAGATGACTTGATATAATTTTCATATACGACCCACAAGGATCATAGATTCTTTTTTTTCAAATTTTTATTATCAAACTGATGTACAGAGAGGTTACAGTATCATACATTAGGCATGGGATACATTACTGTTTATTACCTTGTCCCTCATACCCCCCTCCCCCCTCCCCCTTTCCCTTTCCCTCCCTGAGGTGTTCAGTTCACTTACACCAAACAGTTTTGCAAGTATTGCTTTTGTAGTTGTTTGCCTTTTTTTTACCCTGTGTCTTTCAATTTTGGTATTCCCTTTCAATTTCCTAGTTCCAATACCAGTATACACGGTTTCCAATATACTCAGATAAGATTACAGAGATGGTGTAGGTACAACCAGAAGAAGGTGGATCATTGATTCTTTCAGATAGGACACATCTCACTGCAGATGCTACTGCTGGGTAACAGTCTAAGAACTCCTGAACTGATTAAAACAAAGAAGCTACCAACACTTGCGTTGCTTCCCAGCTTACATGGGTTTTCTGTGAATACTTACATGACAGTGAGTTCTAAGCCAGAGTCATCACAAAGAAACCACTCCCCTCTGACAACTTCAATCTCAAATGAAGATGAAACTTGTGTAGAGAATAGATTTTGAATACAGTCCCTTAGTTAATATAAACTTGGTTCTTCCTACATGTACACTTTCTTCCCTATTTTGTTACAAAATGTTTTTACTTTATTTAGTTAGTTATTTTATTAATTAAATTGTGTTGACAAGGTGTTGTGCAAAAGGTGTACAGTTACATAACGAGGCAGTGAATACCTTTCTTGTGATATCTTACACCCTCGTTTTCCTTTTCCTTCCCTAGATCAGGTAGGCATATATACAATACCCAGTGTACCAAAATCATATACAGTAACCACGGGGCATAGGTCAAAGGAAATTCACCTAGAACTTTAAATGTAATGTCAACAATAGAATCCTCCTGGGTTCTTCTCTTGGAGTTGTTTTTGCCTATCCTCATCTTATATGATCATATGTACATAGCTGTTGAGCCTTTGTGATCCACTGATAGGTCTATTCTAAACCTTTCTATGTGTAGTAGTTGTTTGGTTTTAGATACACTATGTAAGGCCGATGATGGAAACCTGTGGAAATACAATTTGAAAAGAAGTTTTTTGTTTTGCAGACCTGGTCTCCACTGTCTTCCCCCTCCTCCCCACACACACACTCTAACAGTCATATATCAAGGAGACCATGCCCCTTTGTTCTCTGTGTTCTAGGCTTGTCTCGCTCAACATTATTTGTTCAAGTTCTGACCATTTCCCTGCGAATAGCAATATCTTATCATTTCTATTTGCTATGTAGTATTCCATTGTGTATAGGTACCACATTTTTTGTATCCATCCATCTATAGTGGGCCATCTGGGTTGTTTCCATATTTTGGCTATTGTGAATTGTGCAGTGATAAACATGGATGTGCAGATGTCTTTTTGATATCCTGAGACCTGTTGTTCACGATAGATGCCTAGGAGTGGTATGGCTGGGTCATAGGGCATGTCTATGTTGAGCTTTTTGAGGAACCTCCATACTGTTCTTCAAAGTGGTTGTACTAAATTGCCCTCCCACCAACAGTGGAGAAGGGTTCCTCTTGCCCCGCATGCCCTCCAGCATTTGTTGTTGGCTGAGTTCAGAGTATAGGCCATTCTAACTGGAGTGACATGGTATCTCAGGGTTGTTTTTATTTGCATTTCCTTTACTGCCAGGGATGTTGAACATTTCCTCTTATGTTTCTTTGCCATTTTTATCTCTTCTCCTGTGCAGTCTCTCTTTAGCTCCGTTTCCCATTTAATAATTGGTTTACTGGGTTTGGAGGGGGTCAGTTTTTTGTGTACTCAGTAGATGAGGGATATTAGGCCTCTGTCTGTTGTTGTGCTGGTGAATATCCTTTCCCATATGATTGGCTGTCTTTCTAGATTGGTGGCTATGTCTTTAGCTGTGCCAAAACTTTTTATTTTGTCATAGTCCCATTTGTTGAGACTCTACCCTATCTGTTGTGCCCCTGGGACTATATTCAGGAAGGTCCTTCCTGTGTCTTTAAGTTCTAGCATCTTTTCTACTCTGACCTTCAGTAGTTTCAAGGATTCTGGTCTGATGTTGAGGTCCTTAATCCATTTTGAGTTGATCTTGGTGCATGGTGATAGGCTAGGGTCTAATTTGAGTTTTCTACATATGGCTGCCCAGTTTTCCCAGCACCAGTTGTTGAAGAGGCTATGTTTTTCCCATTGAATGTCTTTAGCTCCTTTGTGGAATATCAACTGATTGTAAAAATATGGTTTTATTTCTGGGACTTCTATTCTGTTCCATTGGTCTTCAGGTCTATTTTCATAGCAATACCAGGCTGTCTTTGTTATGATGGCTCTATAATAGAGCTTGAAGTCTGGTATTCTTTTGCCTAGAATTGCTTTGGCTATTCTAGGTCTTTTGCTGTTCCATATGAATTTATGGGTTGTTTTCTCTATTTCATTGAAGAATGTAGCTGGGATCTTGATGGGGATTGCATTGAATTTGTATAGCCTTTGGAGCAATATGGGCATTTTCGCTATATTGATTCTGCCTACCCATGAGCAGGGGAGGTCTTTCCATCTCCTGTGTCCTCTTTGATTTCCCTTTTTAGATTTTTATAGCTCTCATTCAATAGGTCATTCATGTCTTTAGTTAGGTTAATCCCTAGGTAATGTATTCTTTTTTTAGCTATGGTAAATGGTATTATTTCCTTAATTTTCTTTTCTGCTTATACATTTTTGGTGTACAGAAAAGCTGCTGATTTTTGTGGGTTGATTTTGTATCCTGCTACTTTGCCAAAATGGTTTTTTAGGTCTAGGTCATCTGCGAATAGGGATAGTTTGATTTTTTCTTTGCGCAACGTGGAAGCCTTTGATGTCTTCCTCTTGCCTTAGTGCAATGGCAAGAATGGCAAGGGATTCCAGCCCTATGTTGAATAGAAGCAGGGATAGTGGGCATCCTTGTCTTGTTCCTGAGTTTAGGGGAAATGGTTTAGTTTCTCCCTATTTAATATGGTATTAGCAGTTGGTCTGTTGTATATGGTTTTTCTTATTTTAAAGAATGTTCCCTTTATTCCTGATCTATACAGGTCTTTTAACATGTATGGGTGTTGTATTTTCTCAAAGGATATTTGGGCATCGGCTGAGATGATGATGTGATTCTTCGTCTTAGCTCTGTTGACGTGGTGAATTACATTTATTGATTTGTGGATGTTGAACCATCCTTGCGTCTGTGGGATGAAGCCTACTTGGTCATGATGTATATATCGTTTTCTTGATCAGTTTCTAGATCCTGTTAGCTAGCACTTTGTTGAGAAGCTTTGCAGATGTGATCATTAGTGATGTTGGTCTTTTCCTAGTTTGTGGATGAGTATAATATTGGCTTCATAGAATGAGTTTGGGATTTGTCCCTGTTTGTATTTTGTGGAAGAGTTTGAGGAGTTAGCTCCTCACTGAAAATTTTATAGATTTTATTGGTGAATCCATGTGGGCCTGAGCTTTTCTTTGTTGGGAGGCTCTTGATTACCTCCTGTATCTCGCTGTAAATTATTGGTTTAACTAGTTGATTTATTTCTTCTTGATTCAGTTTGGGCAGTTTAAGAATCGATCCATTTCTGTAAAATTATTATTCATTAGTGAGTAAAGGTTCTGGAACTAGTTCCTTATGATGGTTTGAATACCTACATATTTGTTGTAATTTTTCCAGTGCAGTGCCTGATCTTACGGATATGAGTGACTCTCTCTCTCTCTTTTTTTGTTAGGTATTGCAACGGATCTGTCAATTCTATTTATTAAGAACCAGCTTTTAGATTTTTTATTTGTTGAAAGGTCTTTCTATTCTCAATCAGATTATCTCTTCTTTAATCTTTATGATCTCTCTCCTCCTAGTCATTTTAGATTCAATTTTGTTCTTGTTTCTCCAGTCATTTAAGCTGCATGATGAAGTTCTTGATCTGTTCTGATTCCATTCTTTTAATGTGTATGCTGAGGGCAATGATCTTGCCCCTCGCCACAGCCTTTGCTGTATCACGTAGATTTCTTTGTGATGTATTTTCATTGTCATTTTTCTTATGAATTCGTTAATTTTGTCCTTAATTTGCTCTGTAACCCAAGTGTTAGATAACAGTGAGGGGTTTGGCCTCCAAGTATTTGTGTAGTTTCTGTGGTATCCTTTGTTATTGAGAGCTACCTTGATTACACTGTGATCAGATAGTTTCTTTATGTGGACTACACATGATCAATTTTGGAGTATGTTCCATGGACGTTTATGTGCCAGCCAGCTACTATTTGATAGAAATCACACACAATGTACAAGCAAACATCTCCACGGATGCATCTAAAAGGGTCCCAAAAGGATCACAAGACTAGCAGGTGCTTTCATGCTACACAGGAGCACTCTGGCAACACTGTGGCTTTGCAGAAACATGCCAGATTTTCCTTGTCTCTGGACATCGAGGAAAGGTTAATGTACTGGGAACTCCTCAGAAGAATCTGATTTGTGGTGAGGGGAGAGAGATTAAAGCTCATTTAGGAACGACATGAACATACTGGGTAGGTAGCAGTTTATCAGTAAATATCTCCACTGAGATTAAGAAAAGCAGTAGCTTAATAAATTAAGTACGTCCTGGTATGGTTACTGTACTGGTAACTCCCCAAAGAATCTGGATTGTGGTGAGGGAACAGAGAAAAAAGCTCATTTAGGTTACGAAGGGGGTAGGCAGCAGTATATCACGGATTATCCCTTCTGAGAATAAAAACAGCTGGAGCTTGTTAAGGTAATTACACGTGGGAAAGGAAAATGTACTGGGAACTCCTCAGAAGAACCTGATTTGTGGTGAGGGAAAAGTGATAAAAGCTCATTTGGGAACGACATGAACATGCTGCATACGTAGCTGTTTATCAGTAAGTATCTCCAATGAGATTAAGAAAAGCAGTAGCTTAATAAATTAAGTACTTCCTGGTATGGTTACTGTACTGGTAACTCCCCAAAAGAATCTGGATTGTGGTGAGGGAACAGAGCAAAAAGGTCGTTTAGGACCTGCCCTTACGAAGGGAGTAGGCAGCTGTATATCAGGGAGTATCCCTTCTGAGAATAAAAACAGCTGGAGCTTGTTAAGGTAATTACACAGGGGAAAGGATAATGTACTGGGACCTCCTCAAAAGAATCTGATTTGTGGTGAGGGGAGAGAGATAAAAGCTCATTTAGGGACGACAAGAAGATGCTGGGTAAGTAGCTGTTTATCAGTAAATATCTCCACTGAGATTAAGAAAAACAGTAGCTTAGTACATTAAGTACTTCCTGGTATGGTTACTGTACTGGGAACTCCTCAAAAGAATCTGGATTGTGGTGAGGGAACAGAGAAAAAAGCTGATTTAAGACCTGCACTTACGAAGGGGGTAGGCAGCTGTATATCAGGGAGTATCACTTCTGAGAATAAAAACAGCTGGAGCTTGTTAAGGTAATTACACAGGGGAAAGGATAATGTACTGGGAACTCCTCAGAAGAATCTGATTTGTGGTGAGGGGAGAGAGATAAACCCTCATTTAGGAACGACATGAACATACTGGGTAGGTAGCGGTTTATCAGTAAATATCTCCACTGAGATTAAGAAAAGCAGTAGCATAATAAAATAAGTACTTCCTGGTATTGTTACTGTACTGAAAACTCCTCAAAAGAATCTGGATTGTGGTGAGGGAACAGAGAAAAAAGCTCATTTATGACCTGCACTAACGAAGGGGGTAGGCCGCTGTATATCAGGGAGTATCCCTTCTGAGAATAAAAACTGGTGGAGCTTGTAAGAGTAATTACACAGGGGAAAGGATAATGTACTGGGAACTCCTCAAAAGAATCTGATTTGTGGTGAGGGGAGAGAGATAAAAGCTCATTTAGGAACGACATGAACATGCTGCGTAGGTAGCTGTTTATCAGTAAATATCTCCACTGAGATTAAGAAAAGCAGTAGCTTAATAACTTAAGTACGTCCTGGTATGGTTACTGTACTGGTAACTCCCTAAAAGAATCTGGATTGTGGTGAGGGAACAGAGAAAAAAGCTGATTTAGGACCTGAACTTACGCAGGGGGTCGGCAGCTGTATATCAGGGAGTATCCCTTCTGAGAATAAAAACAGCTGGAGCTTGTTAAGGTAATTACACAGAGGAAAGGAAAATGTACTGGGAATTCCTCAGAAGAATCTGATTTGTGGTGAGGGGAGAGAGTTAAAATCTCATTTAGGAACGACATGAACATGCTGCGTAGGTAGCTGTTTATCAGTAAATATCTACACTGAGATTAAGAAAAGCAGTAGCTTAATAAATTAAGTACTTCCTGGTATGGTTACTGTACTGGGAACTCCTCAAAAGAATCTGGATTGTGGTGAGGGAACAGAGAAAAAAGCTGATTTAAGACCTGCACTTACGAAGGGGGTAGGCAGCTGTATATCAGGGAGTATCACTTCTGAGAATAAAAACAGCTGGAGCTTGTTAAGGTAATTACACAGGGGAAAGGATAATGTACTGGGAACTCCTCAGAAGAATCTGATTTGTGGTGAGGGGAGAGAGATAAACCCTCATTTAGGAACGACATGAACATACTGGGTAGGTAGCGGTTTATCAGTAAATATCTCCACTGAGATTAAGAAAAGCA
Organism: Perognathus longimembris pacificus; assembly: GCF_023159225.1. Classification (NCBI taxonomy): domain Eukaryota; kingdom Metazoa; phylum Chordata; class Mammalia; order Rodentia; family Heteromyidae; genus Perognathus; species Perognathus longimembris. Next base: position 72,154 of record NW_025957451.1, read on the forward strand.
GTAGCATAATAAAATAAGTACTTCCTGGTATTGTTACTGTACTGAAAACTCCTCAAAAGAATCTGGATTGTGGTGAGGGAACAGAGAAAAAAGCTCATTTATGACCTGCACTAACGAAGTGGGTAGGCAGCTGTATATCAGGGAGTATCCCTTCTGAGAATAAAAATAGGTGGAGCTTGTAAGAGTAATTACACAGGGGAAAGGATAATGAACTGGGAACTCCTCAAAAGAATCTGATTTGTGGTGAGGGGAGAGAGATAAAAGCTCATTTAGGAACGACATGAACATGCTGCGTAGGTAGCTGTTTATCAGTAAATATCTCCACTGAGATTAAGAAAAGCAGTAGCTTAATAACTTAAGTACGTCCTGGTATGGTTACTGTACTAGTAACACGCCAAAAACTGAACAAAGAAACCACAGAACTAAACAATTGCATAGACGAACTAGACTTAATCGACATCTACAGAATATTTCACCCAGCAAGGACAGAATACACATTCTTTTCGGCAGCACACGGAACATTCTCCATAATAGATCACATCTTAGGGCACAAAGAAAATCTGTACAAATTCAGAAATATCAAAATCATTCCCTGCATTCTTTCAGACCACAATGGAATATAATTAGAGCTCAACTCATTCAGCGACCACAGAAAAATCCCACAATTCATGGAGACTAAAGAACACACTGCTGAACCATCAGTGGATCATTGAAGAAATTAAGACAGAAATTCAAATGTTTATGGACTTCAACCAAGCTGAGGGCACAAAGTACCAGCTCCTTTGGGACACAGCAAAGGCAGTACTCAGAGGAAAATTTATATCTCTGAGTACATACATCAACAAACTGGAGAAACAGCAACTCAGTAATTTAAGGAAGCACCTTAATTGTCTGGAGAGAGAACAGCAAGCCAAACCCCAAGTCAATAGACAGAAGCAAATAATTAAAATCAAATCAGAATTAAATCAATTAGAGACGAAAAAAACCATCAAAAGAATCAACAAAACAAAGAGTTGGTTCTTTGAAAAAATCAAGATAGACAGACCCCTGGCAAACCTGACCAAAGAACGAAGGCAGCACACTCAAATAAACAAGATAAGAGATGAAACAGGTAGCATCACCACAGAAATAACCGAAATTCAGAAAATAATAAGGGACTATTTTGCAAACCTTTATGCCAACAAATTCGAGAACTTGGAAGAAATGGATGATTTCCTAGAAAAAATTGATACCCCCAAACTCAACTATGAAGACTTAAACCTTCTAAACAGACCCAATATCCAGTATTGAAATAGAAACAGCAATAAATGATCTCCCATCCAAGAAAAGCCCAGGTCCAGACGGATTCACCGCAGAATTCTACAAGGCCTTCAAAACAGAACTCACTCCAATATTCCTCAAACTCTTCAATGAAATTGAAAGAGAACGTTCACTGCCAGACTCATTTTATGAAGCCAGTATAACCCTCAACCCAAAACCAGGCAGAGACTCATCACGGAAAGAGGACTACAGATCAATCTCCCTGATGAACATAGATGCAAAAATTCTCAACAAAATTCTGGCCAATCGACTTCAACAGGTCATCAAAAAAATCATACACCACGATCAAACTGGATTCATCCCAGGGATGCAAAGCTGGTTTATTATACGCAAGTCACTTAATGTAATCCACCACATCAACCGGAGCAAGGTAAAGAACCACATGGTTTTATCGCTGGATGCGGAAAAAGCGTTCGATAAAATCCAGCACCCATTTATGCTAAAAGCCCTGGAAAAACTGGGATTCCAGGGAACATTCCTGAATATAATCAAGGCAGTTTATGACAAACCAACAGCAAGCATAACTCTAAATGGTGAAAAACTAAAGCCATTCCCTTTAAAATCAGGAACAAGGCAGGGATGTCCACTCTCTCCCCTGCTCTTCAACATAGTACTAGAATTCCTAGCCAGAGCAATTAGGCAAGAAGAGAATATAAAGGGGATCCAAATAGGAAAAGATGAAGTTAAACTTTCTCTCTTCGCAGATGACATGATCCTATACCTAAAGAATCCCATAGACTCTACCCCCAAGCTACTAGAGCTGATACAAAACTTTGGCAAAGTTGCAGGATATAAAATAAACCTTCAAAAATCAACGGCCTTTCTCTATGCTAACAACCCGAAGACCGAGGCTGAAATCAGGAAAGCAACTCCTTTTGCAATAGCCCCCAAAAACATAAAATACCTAAGAATAACCTTAACCAAAGAAGTGAAAGACCTCTTTGAAGAGAACTTTAAAAGCTTGAAAAATGAAATTAAGTCAGAACTAAGAAAATGGAAAAACCTCCCATGCTCCTGGATTGGGAGGATTAATGTAATCAAAATGGCAATATTGCCAAAGGCTATCTACAAATTCAATGCAATACCCATTAATATCCCAACACCATTCTTTAATGAAATAGAGGAAGCAATCCAGAAATTCATATGGAACAATAAAAGAACTAGAATAGCAAAAACACTCCTAAGCAGAAAGAACAGTGCTGGAGGAATTACAATACCCAACTTCAAGCTGTATTATAAAGCTATAGTAATAAAAACAGCTTGGTATTGGCACCGGAACAGGCCTGAAGACCAATGGAACAGAATTGAAGACCCAGAATTAAACCCACAGAACTATGCCTACTTAATCTTTGATAAAGGAGCTAAAGCAATAGTATGGAAGAAAGATAGCCTCTTTAACAAGTGGTGCTGGCAAAACTGGCTCAACACATGCAACAAACTAAAACTAGATCCTTATATATCACCCTGCACCAAAATCAATTCCAAATGGATTAAAGACCTTGAAATCAAAACAGGCACCCTGAAGACACTAAAGGAAGGAGTAGGAGAAACACTTGGGCTCCTTGGCACAGGACAGAACATCCTTAACAAAGACCCTGAAAGGCTACAAATCAAAGAAAGGTTGGACAAATGGGATTGCATCAAACTCCAGAGCTTCTGCACGGCAAAGGACATAGCTCTCAAGATAAACAGAAAGCCCACAGACTGAGAGAAGATCTTTACCGGACATTCAACAGACAAAGGCCTCATCTCTAAAATATATGCAGAACTAAAAAAATTACCTTCTTCCAAAACAAAACTGCAAAGAACCAATAGCCCCCTCATCAAGTGGGCTAAAGACTTACAAAGAAACTTCTCTGATGAGGAAATGAGAATGGCCAATAGACATATGAAAAAATGCTCTACATCACTGGCCATAAAGGAAATGCAAATCAAAACAACATTGAGCTTCCATCTCACCCCAGCAAGAATGTCATATATCAAGAAAACTAATAATAACAATTGTTGGAGGGGATGTGGCCAAAAGGGAACCCTACTTCATTGTTGGTGGGAATGTAAACTGGTTCAGCCACTCTGGCAAGCAGTATGGAGATTCCTCAGAAGGCTCAATATAGAACTCCCCTATGACCCAGCAGCCCCACTGTTGGGTATCTATCCAAAAGCCCACAAACAAAATCACAGTAATGCCACCAGCACAACAATGTTCATCGCAGCACAATTTATCATAGCGAGAAGCTGGAACCAACCCAGATGCCCCTCCATAGATGAATGGATCAGGAAAATGTGGTACATTTACACAATGGAATTTTATGCCTCTATCAGAAAGAATGACATTGTTCCATTTGTAAGGAAATGGAAGGACTTGGGAAAAGTTATACTAAGTGAAGTGAGCCAGACCCAAAGAAACATGGACTCTATGGCCTCCCTTATTGGGAATAATTAGTACAGGTTTAGGCAAGCCATAGCAGAGCATCATAAGGCCCAATAGCTATACCCTTAGAAACACATAAGATGATGCTAAGTGAAATGAACTCCATGGTATGGAAACAAGTGATATATCACAGTTGTAACTACTTTCAACGTCCTATGTGTATGTGTAGTTTCTATTATTGATGATGTTTTGTATCACCTTCCTATGTTTGTACCTACACTATCTCTGTAATCTTATCTGAGTATAGTGGAAACCGTGTTTACTGGTATTGGAAGTAGGAAATTCAAAGGGAATACCAAATTCGAGAGACACAGGGTAAAAAAAGAGAAATAACTACAAAAGCAATACTTGCAAAACTGTTTGGTGTAAGTGAACTGAACACCTGGGTTGGGAGAGGGAGAGGGTGGGAGGGAGGGGGGCATGAGGGACAAGGCAACAAACAGTACAAGAAATGTATCCAATGCCCAACGTATGATACTCTAACCTCTCTGTACGTCAGTTTGATAATAAAAATTTGAGAAAAAAAAAAGAATCTGGATTGTGGTGAGGGAACAGAGAAAAATCCTCATTTAGGACCTGCACTTACGAAGGGGGTAGGCAGCTTTATATCAGGGAGTATCCCTTCTGAGAATAAAAACACCTGGAGCTTGTTAAGGTAATTACAAAGGGGAAAGGATAATGTACTGGGAACACCTCAGAAGAATCTGATGTGTTGTAAAGGGAGAGAGATAAAAGCTCATTTAGGAACGTCATGAACATGCTGCGTGGCTAGCTGTTCATCAGTAAATATCTCCACTGAGATTAAGAAAAGCAGTACCTCAATAAATTAAGTACTTCGTGGTATGGTTACTGTACTGGTAACTCTCCAAAAGAATCTGGATTGTGGGGAGGAAACAGAGAAAAAAGCTCATTTAGGACTTGCACTTACGAAGTGGGAAGCCAGCTGTATATCAGGGAGTATCCCTTCTGAGAATAAAAACAGCTGGTGCTTGTTAAGGTAATTACACAGGGGAAAGGATAATGTACTGGGAACTCCTCAGAAGAATATGGTTTGTGGTGAGGGGAGAGAGATAAAAGCTCATTTAGGAACGACATGAACATGCTGCGTAGGTAGCTGTTTATCAGTAAATATCTCCACTGAGATTAAGAAAAGCAGAAGTTTAATATATTAAGTACTTCCTGGTATGGTTACTGTACTGGTAACTCCCCAAAAGAATCTGGATTGTGGTGAGAGAACAGAGAAAAAATCTCATTTAGTACCTGCACTTACGAAGGGGGTAGGCAGCTGTATATCAGGGAGTATCCGTTGTGAGAATAAAAACAGCTGGAGCTTGTTAAGGTAATTACACAGGGGAAAGGATAATGTACTGGGAACTCCTCAGAAGAATCTGATTTGTGGTTAGGGGAGATACATACAAGCTCATTTAGGAAGGACATGAACATGCTGCGTAGGTAGCTGTTTATCAGTAAATATCTCCACTGAGATTAAGAAAAGCAGTAGCTTAATAAATTAAGTACTTCCTGGTATGGTTACTGTACTGGTAACTCCCCAAAAGAATCTGGATTGTGGTGAGGGAACAGAGAATAAAGCTCATTTAGGACCAGCACTTACGAAGGGGGTAGGCAGCTGTATATCAGGGAGTATCCCTTCTGAGAATAAAAACAGCTGGAGCCTTTTAAGGTAATTACACAGGGGAAAGGATAATGTACTGGGAACTCCTCAGAAGAATCTGATTTGTGGTGAGTGGAGAGAGATAAAAGCTCATTTAGTAACGACATGAACATGCTGCGTAGGTAGCTGTCTATCAGTAAATATCTCCACTGAGATTAAGAAAAGGAGTAGCTTAATACATTAAGTACTTCCTGGTATGGTTACTGTTCTGGTAACTCCCCAAAAGAATCTGGATTGTGGTGAGGGAACAGAGAAAAAAGGTCATATAAGACCTGCACTTACGAAGGTGGTAGGGTGCTGTATATCAGGGAGTATCCCTTCTGAGAATAAAAACAGCTGGAGCTTTTTAAGGTAATTACACAGGGGAAAGGATAATGTACTGGGAACTCCTCAGAAGAATCTGATTTGTGGTTAGGGGAGAGAGATAAAAGCTCATTTAGGGACGACATGAACATAATGGGTAGGTAGCTGTTTATCAGTAAATATCTCCACTGAGATTAAGAAAAGCAGTAGCTTAATAAATTAAGTACTTCCTGGTATGGTTATTGTACTGGTAACTCCCCAAAAGAATCTGGATTGTGGTGAGGGAACAGAGAAAAAAGGTCATATAGAACTGCACTTACGCAGGTGGTAGGCAGCTGTATATCAGGGTGTATCCCTTCTGAGAATAAAAACAGCTGGAGCTTGTTAAGGTTATTACACAGGGGAAAGGATAATGTACTGGGAACTCCTCAGAAGAATCTGATTTGTGGTGATGGGAGAGAGATAAAAGCTCATGTAGTAACGACATGAACATGCTGTGTAGGTAGGTGTTTATCAGTAAATATCTCCACTGAGATTAAGAAAAGCAGTAGCTTAATAAATTAAGTACTTGCTGGTATCGTTACTGTACTGGAAACTCCCCAAAAGAATCTGGATTGTGATGTGGGAACAGAGAAAAAGGCTCATTTAGGACCTGCACTTACGAAGGGGGTAGGCAGCTGTATATCAGGGAGTATCCCTTCTGAGAATAAAAACAGCTGGCGCTTGTTAAGGTAATTACACAGGGGAAAGGATAATGTACTGGGAACTCCTCAGAAGAATCTGATTTGTGGTGAGGGGAGAGGGATAAAAGCTCATTTAGGAAAGACATGAACATGCTGCGTAGGTAGCTGTTTATCAGTAAATATCTCCACTGAGATTAAGAAAAGCAGTAGCTTAATAAATTAAGTACTTCCTGGTATGGTTACTGTACTGGTAACTCCCCAAAAGAATCTGGATTGTGGTGAGGGAACATAGCAAAAAGGTCGTTTAGGACCTGCCCTTACGAAGGGGGTAGGCAGCTGTATATCAGGGAGTATCCCTTCTGAGAATAAAAACAGCTGGAGCTTGTTAAGGTAATTACACAGGGGAAAGGATAATGTACTGGGAACTCCTCAGAAGAATCTGATTTGTGGTGAAGGGAGAGAGATAAAAGCTCATTTAGGAACGACATGAACTTACTGGGTAGGTAGCTGTTTATCAGTAAATATCTCCACTGAGATTAAGAAAAGCAGTAGCTTAATAAATTAAGTACTTCCTGGTATGGTTACTGTAATGGTAACTCCCCAAAAGAATCTGGATTGTGGTGAGGGAACAGAGAAAAAAGCTCATTTAGGACCTGCACTTACGAAGGGGGTAGGCAGCTGTATATCAGGGAGTATCCCTTCTGAGAATAAAAACAGCTGGAGCTTGTTAATGTAATTACACATGGGAAAGGATAATGTACTGGGAACTCCTCAGAATAATCTGATTTGTGGTGAGGGGTGAGAGATAAAAGCTCATTTAGGAACGACATGAACATACTGTTTAGGTAGCTGTTTATCAGTAAATATCTCCACTGAGATTAAGAAAAGCAGTACCGAAAAAATATGACTATTGGAGGAGAAAGATGGCGCCGAAAGTATAGGGAGGCACCCCGACTCGCACCAACTGAATAGCGAGCTGGGAACTCCAACACCCAACACCCCACCAAGAACCCAGCAAAACCAGCATCCAGAAGCAGTGGAGAAACGCAGGAAAACAAAAAGGAGCAAAAAAGAAGAACCGAAAACCTACACGGAGCCGGAGATTCACCGGGGCACCCTCCCCCCACCAGCCGACCCTGGCCCAAACAGGGTCAGGCTGGGCAAGGGGAACCTGGCGATCGGCAGACAGGTTGCCAGGAGCGCAGAATCCATATAGCGAGAGACCCCATGGACACAAGGCAGGGTGCAGACCAAGACACAGACCAACAGCGACGAGAAGTTCGGGTCCACACCGGATTCGGACAAAGGAACCCAGCGGCAGAAAGAGGGAACGGGGGAAGCCACCACAACACTTTGCCAACCCCTGAAGGGCCAACGGCTGCGCGGGACACACACACAAAGCAGCAAAAGTGAGTCCCCCATAATCCCTTCCCCCAACGGGAGACCCAAGCCCGACAAAGAAGCTATATCTCCCTCCCTCTCCCTCCCCACTCCCGTGGGAACAAAGAACCCCCAAATCAGGCGGGAAGCTCCCATCAGGCGCTGGGAAGCCAGTCTAGCAGGGGAAGGGCAGAACAGCCCCAAGCCCCCAAAGGTTCCTGAACTGGCAGAACCGGCCCCGTCCCCTTCCCAACAGGGGCCGGGGGACGGCCGGCAGGGCAAGCCCCACCCGAGGCGCCTGGACCTTGCGGACTCTTACAACTAAAATCACAGGCGCTGGTGGGCAATACCAGCCCAGCAGGGTCACCTGAGCCTGATCTCGTTCCCCCTTCTCGCAGCGGAGGCGAGGTCTGAGGGTGCCAAGCCACACCCAGACAGTCGATCCCACTGGGCCCCACACATACTGCCTCCCCCTACAACGGACTCGCGGGAGGGCGCAAGCACAACCCAACAACCCAGGGCCCGCTCTGGGAGGCAGACCCCGCTAAAGTGCCTGTTGTAGGGGACTCACAGTGCACAGGAGGGCGGGGCCCCTGCGAAAGCGCCCGCTCTGGTAGGCGTGCCCTGTACTGGTGGGCGGGGCCACAGCGACAGCACCTGCTGCCGTAGACACGCCTACAGAGAAGGGAGGGAAGATCTACACAGACCTCCAGATGCGCAAATCACAAAGAAACATAACTCAGTTCATCAAAGGACAAGCCAACTCGCCAGCTCCAAAAAGCAGCAAGACTGAAGAGGAGATGGAGAATAAAAAAGCAAATGAGGCCATGTTAACAGGAATGATCGAAAGCATCAGAAATGAAATCAGAAAACAATTCCAGGAGTTTAGAGCAGAAATCTGGAAGGACACCCAGGAAGCCAAGAAAGAAATGGAAGCAAAACTGGATACAATGCAAGCCTCGTTTAAAGAAATGGAAGCAAAAATGGATACAATGCAAGCCGCCTTTAAAGAAAATCTCCACACCCTGAGAATTGAAATGCATGAAAAAATAGATTTAAAATACAACTCTTTAAAGGAAGAAATTTCCACGATTAGAGCTGATATGACAACCATGAATAGCTCTCTGACATCCATAAACTCCGCAATTGAAACCATAACACAAAGAGTTGACCATATGGAATCCAGAATCTCTCGCCTGGACGATGAAGCAGCTGACAACAACCAGAAAATGACCACACTCCAAGAAAAGGTGAAGCTTCAAGGAAGATTAATCCAGGAACTAATGGACAAAGACAAGAGATATAATCTGCGCATAATTGGAATAGAAGAAGGAGCCGAATATCAGAGCAGAGGGCTTAATCATGTTCTCAATAAAGTTATTGCAGAAAACTTCCCCAATCTCACAGGGGACCCCATCCAGGTAACCGAAGCCTATAGGACACCTGGCAGGCCAGACCCCAGGAAAACCACCCCAAGGCACATAATATTCAAGACTACAGACCTCAAGATTAAAGAGCAAATTCTGAATTCAGCCAAAGAGAAGAAGGAAACTTTTTTCAATGGGAAGAGGATTCGAATAACATCCGACTTATCCACACAAACTTACCAAGCTCGAAGTGAGTGGAAGAACACCATCCAAGTACTTCAGAATAACAATTTACAACCTCGGATCAAATATCCAGCGAAACTGGAGTTCACATTCGAAGGGAGAACCAGATCTTTCCACACCAAAGAGGAGCTAAAGGAGTATGTGAATAAAAAACCAGCCCTACAGCGAATATTAAAAGGGGAAGCCCACCCAACAGAGATCGTAAAAGACACACAGACAGAATCAGAAAGAAACTTCAATAGCCAAAGTCCAGCAGAAAGACCAGCTCACTAAAGACAAGAAGAAAAAAAAAGAAAGAAAAAACAGCCCAACAAGAAAATGGAAGGAGAAAAAACACCCTTATCCTTGATCTCTTTAAATATAAATGGCTTAAACTCCCCGATTAAGAGGAGCAGACTGGCAGAATGGATCCGCAAACAAAAAGTTGACATCTGCTGTCTACAAGAGACCCACCTTACAGCAAGGGACAAAAACAGGCTTCGAATGAAAGGATGGAGCAAGATCTACCAAGCAAATGCACCCACCAAAACGGCAGGTGTAGCCATTCTGATCTCAGACAAGCTGGACTTCTCTTTAAAGTCCACTCAAAAAGACAAAGAAGGACACCACATATTAATACAAGGAAAATCCAGAATCAAGACATCACAGTGATAAATGTATACTCACCGAACAAAAGAGGCCCGACATATGTCAAGCAAATTCTCACAGAATTACAGAGCAAGATAGATGCAAACACAATCATAGTGGGTGACTTTAATACTCCTCTCTCTCCAAGAGACAGATCCAACACCCAGAGGATTAGTAAGGGAGCTGAGAACCTAAATAACACCATTTCCCAAATGGATCTAACAGACCTATATAGAACCTTCTACCCTACAGAGACCCAATACACCTTATTTTCAGCAGCCCATGGATCATATTCCAAAATAGACCACATCATAGCCCACACAAAGAACCTCAGCAAATACAAAAGTATTGACATCATCCCATGTATTATATCTGATCACAGTGGATTAAAGGTAACCCTCAACAACAAAGGATACCACAGAGCCTATACACACTCTTGGCACACTCTAAACCCCACGCTGCTATCCAACACTTGGGCCACAGATCAAATTAAAGATGAAATCAACGAATTCATAAGCCACAATGACAAAGAAAACACATCACAAAGAAACCTATGGGACACAGCTAAGGCAGTACTGAGGGGCAAGATCATTGCACTCAGTACCCACATTAAAAGAATGGAAGCAGAGCAGGTGAATACCCTCACGATGAAACTAAAACAACTGGAGAAACAAGAAATGACAGAATTTAAAACGACTAGGAGGGGAGAGATTACAAAGATTAAAGAAGAGATAAATCTGATTGAAAATAGAAAGACCATTCAACAAATAAATAAGACTAAAAGCTGGTTCTTTGAGAAAATAAACAAAATTGACAGACCCCTTGCAAGACTCACAAAAAAAAAGAAGAGAAAAGACTCATATTCGTAAAATCAGGGACTCCACAGGAAAAATTACAACAAGTACACACGATATTCAAACAATCATAAGGAGCTATTTCCAAAACCTCTACTCAGCAAAAAACAATAATTTTACAGAAATGGTTCAATTCTTAGAGAAGTACAAACTTCCCAAACTGAACCAAGAAGAAATAAATCAACTAAATAAACCAATAACTTACGGTGAGATACAAGAGGTAATCAAGAACCTCCCTACTAAGAAAAGCCCAGGCCCAGATGGATTCACCAACGAATTCTACAAAACCTTTAGTGAGGAGCTAATTCCAATACTCCTCAAACTCTTCCGCGAAATAGAAACGGAGGGAGAAATCCCAAACTCATTCTACGAAGCTAATATCATACTCATCCCCAAACCAGGCAAAGATCCAACAAAAAAGAGAACTACAGACCAATATCACTAATGAACACAGATGCAAAGCTCCTCAATAAAATATTAGCTAACAGGATCCAGAAGCTGATCAAGAATAGCATACATCATGACCAAGTAGGCTTCATCCCTCAGTCACAAGGATGGTTCAACATCCGTAAATCAATCAATGTAATTCACCACATAAACAGAACTAAAATCAAGAATCACATTGTTATCTCAGTCGATGCCCAAAAAGCCTTCGACAAAATACAACATCCATACCTATTAAAAGCTTTGGAGAGAACAGGAATAGATGGAACATTCCTCAAAACAATAAAAGCCATATACAACAGACCAACTGCTAATATCATATTAAATGGAGAGAAACTTAAATCATTCCCCCTAAACACAGGAACAAGACAAGGATGCCCACTCTCCCCACTTCTGTTCAACATAGTGATGGAATCCCTAGCCATAGCAATAAGGCAAGAGGAGGACATCAAAGGGATCCACGTCGGCAAGGAAGAAATCAAGTTATCCCTATTCGCAGACGACATGATCTTATATCTCAAGGACCCAAAAAACTCAGTACCCAAACTCCTACATCTAATAAACCAATTTGGCAAAGTAGCAGGATACAAAATCAATCCACAAAAGTCAGCAGCTTTTCTGTACACCAGCAATAGACAAACAGAAAAGGAAATTATGGAAACAATTCCATTTACAGTAGCCAAAAAAAGAATAAAGTACCTAGGGATCAACTTAACCAAGGACGTGACGGACCTATTCAATGAAAACTACAAAAATCTAATAAGGGAAATCAAAGAAGACACAAGGAGATGGAAAGACCTCCCATGCTCATGGGTAGGCAGAATCAATATAGTAAAAATGGCCATATTACCCAAACTGTTATACAAATTCAATGCAATACCTATCAAAATCCCAGCCACATTCTTCACTGAAATAGAGAAACCAATCCATAAATTCATATGGAACAGCAAAAAACCTAGAATAGCCAAAGCAATTCTAGGCAAAAAACATAGTGCAGGAGGTATCACCATACCAGACTTCAAGCTCTACTACAAGGCCATCATAACAAAAACAGCATGGTATTGGTATAAAAACAGATTGGAAGACCAGTGGATTAGAATAGAAAACCCAGAAATAAAACCGCACTCTTACAGCCAACTGATATTCGACAAAGGAGCAAAAGACATACAATGGAATAAACATAGCCTCTTCAACTACTGGGGCTGGGAGAACTGGGCAGCCATATGCAGAAAACTCAAAGTAGACCCAAGCCTATCACCATGCACCAAGATCAACTCAAAATGGATCAAGGACCTCAACATCAGACCTGAATCCTTGAAACTACTGAAGGACAGAGTAGGAAAGACACTAGAACTTATAGGCACAGGAAGGAACTTCCTGAATAGAGTCCCAGGGGCACAACAAATAGGGGAAAGACTCAACAAATGGGACTACTACAAATTAAAAAGTTTCTGCACAGCTAAGGTCATAGCCACCAAAATAGAAAGACAGCCAACGATATGGGAAAGGATATTTACCAGCACAGCAACAGACAAAGGCCTGATATCTGTCAACTACAGAGAACTCAAAAAACTAAGCCCCTCCAAGCCCAATAAACCTATTAGGAAATGGGCAAAAGAGCTAAAGAGAGACTTCACAAGAGAAGATATAAAAATGGCAAAGAAACACATGAGGAAATGCTCAACATCCCTGCTAGTAAAGGAAATGCAAATAAAAACAACCCTGAGACACCACCTCACCCCAGTTAGAATGGCCTATACTCTGAACTCAGGAAACAACAAATGCTGGAGGGGCTGTGGGGAAAGAGGAACCCTTCTCCATTGTTGGTGGGAGTGCAAATTAGTACAACCACTTTGGAGAACAGTATGGAGGTTTCTCAAAAAGCTCAATATAGTCCTACCCTATGGCCCAGCCATACCACTCCTAGGCATCTATCCTAAACAGCAAAACCCAAGATATCAAAAGGACATTTGTACTTCCATGTTTATCGCGGCACAATTCACAATAGCCAAAATTTGGAAACAACCCAGATGCCCCTCCACAGACGAATGGATCCAAAAAATATGGTACTTATACACAATGGAATACTACATAGCAATTAGGAAAGGTGAAATATTGTTATTCGCAGGGAAATGGTCAGAACTCGAACAAATAATGTTGAGTGAGACAAGCCTAGAACACAGAAAACAAAGGGGCATGATCTCCCTGATATATGACTGTTAACAAAGGGAGATGGAGAGAGAGTAGAGACCAAGTCTGAGAACACTGTATATGTGCTTGATACATTGTATATTGCATATGGGTCTACGTGACCTAGACAAGGGATGGAAAAACAGGTTGTAAGATATCACAAGAAATGTACACACTGCCTTACTATGTAACTGCACCCTCTTTGCACAACACCTTGTAAAAAAAATTTATGTTCAATTAATAATAAAAAAAAGAAAAGCAGTACATTAATAAATTAAGTACTTCCTGGTATGGTTACTGTACTGGTAACTCCCCAAAAGAATCTTGATTGTGGTGAGGGAACAGAGAAAAAAGCTCATTTAGGACCTGCAAATACGATATGGTAGTCAGCTATATATCAGGGAGTATCCCATGTAAGAATAAGAACAGCTGGAGCTTGTTAAGGTAATTACATCGAGGAAAGGTTAATGTACTGGAAACTCCTCAGAAGAATCTGATTTGTGGTGAGGGGAGAGAGATAAATGCTCATTTAGGAACGAAATAAACATGCTGCATAGGTAGATGTTTATCAGTAAATATCTCCACTGAGATTAACAAAAGCAGTAGCTTAATAAATTAAGTACTTCCTGGTATGGTTACTGTACTGGTAACTCCCCAAAAGAATCTGAATTGTGGTGAGGAAACAGAGAAAAAAAGCTCATTTAGGCCCTGCACTTATGAAGGGGGAAGGAGGTGTATGTCAGGGAGTATCCCTTCTGAGAATAAAAACAGCTGGAGCTTGTTAAGGTAATTACATCTAGGAAAGGGTAATTTACTGGGAACTCCTCAGAAGAATCTGATTTGTGGTGAGGGGAGAGAGATAAATGCTCATTTAGGAACGACATGAACATGCTGCATAGGTAGCTGTTTATCAGTAAATATCTCCACTGAGATTAAGGAAAGCAGTAGCTTAATAAGTTAAGTACTTCCTGGTATGGTTATTGTACTGGTAACTCCCCAAAAGAATCTGGATTGTGGGGAGGAAACAGAGAAAAAAGCTCATTTAGGACCTTCACTTACGAAGGGGGTAGGCAGCTGTATATCAGGGTGTATCCGTTCTGAGAATAAAAACAGCTGGAGCTTGTTAAGGTAATTACACAGGGGAAAGGATAATGTACTGGGAACTCCTCAGAAGAATCTGATTTATGGTGAGTTGAGAGAGATAAAAGCTCATTTAGGAACGACATGAACATGCTGTGTAGGTAGATGTTTATCAGTAAATATCTCCACTGAGATTTAGAAAAGCAGTAGTTTAATAAATTAACTATTTCCTGGTATGGTTACTGTACTGGTAACTCCCTAAAAGAATCTGGATTGTGGTGAGGGAACAGAGAAAAATGCTCATTTAGGCCCTGCACTTACGAAGGGGGTAGGCAGCTGTATATCAGGGAGTATCCGTTCTGAGAATAAAAACAGCTGGAGCTTGTTAAGGTAATTACACAGGGGAAAGGATAATGTACTGGGAACTCCTCAGAAGAATCTGATTTGTGGTGAGGGGAGAGAGATAAAAGCTCATTTAGGAACGACATGAACATGCTGCGTAGGTAGCTGTTTATCACTAAATATCTCCAATGATATTAAGAAAAGCAGTAGCTTAATAAATTACGTACTTCCTGGTATGGTTACTGTACTGGTAACTCCCCAAAAGAATCTGGATTGTGGTGAGGGAACAGAGAAAAAAGCTCATTTAGGACCTGCACTTACGAAGGCGGTAGGCAGCTGC
>NW_025957452.1:0-61598 GCF_023159225.1 Perognathus longimembris pacificus
AATCTATTAAAAATATTTGAGCCAAACACACTGTATTCGTGACTTTATCTCATAACCCTGCAGATTGTCTGGTAGTCTGCCCAGGACCTGAGGCAGGAAGGCGCACCCATGTGCCTGAACTTTCCAGTCATGTCTTTGCAACTGGTAGTTTTTAATAAAAGAAAAACTCTAACATTGTGAAATTACATCAGTGAAGAAACCATAGCTTTTTATGTTCTTGTATATGCTTTTTCTTCTGTGCAATGTTATTCAATGCCCTAAATTTCAGCTACTTTTGAGATATTTTCTTGAATGTTGAGATTAGTCTGGAAATCAGGCTAGGAATAAAATGAAATGCTGGTGTGGTAATAAAATTTATGTTACCATTTTTATGAATATGAAAATGTCTAATTGTTATAACACAAGGTATCTTTGGATTAAGAAGTCTAGACAATTTATTATTTTACACCTTTTTTTTTTAAAGCAGGAAAACCTTGGCTTCTACCATCAGTCTTGAAGCAGAAATCCCAGAAAAAAGAATTTTATAATCAGTCACAAAGAATTCCTACACGCATCATGTATCCCTTCCTCATTCATTTCCCATTTCTTAGGAGTCTCCACATTGTTTAATTGTAATCATGTGCAACTAGCATTTTAAAGCTTCACACTGCTTTCACATTTATGGGATATATGATGAGAAGATTAAGAATGGTTGAAACTCAAGAGTAAATACAGGAAACTTAAGAGTAGATGTAGAAATGTGACTCCACCAGGCTTTCATGGAGCACACATTACCCCAGTGGGCTTCATGTTGTGGCCATCCATGTATAGAAGAACAAACTAGAAGGGTGCACTCTCCCAAAACAACCCTCATTCTAGTCAGGCCCCTCTCCTGTACTCTGCTTTGCAATTCTGTAGCAGGAATCTAAACTCTGGTTTCCTTCCATTGCATTGGTGTTGTTTGACCTGACTTTCCCTCAGCTTGGAACTTACGCATATGGGACTCAGGTGGCAGGGCCCCTGCCTTTCCAGGGCCTGCACTTAGTATTCAATCTATTGTGGAGCAGAGGGATGTTCATGACCCATAGCAAAACACCTCCCACGTCCCATAAAGTGACATGTTGTTTCTATTAAGGGATCATTTTCTTAAGTGAAATCATGACCAGTCATGATGGCATGGAAGTATACAGAGGCCAAGTGACTATGTGTTTACTTTAATTACCAAAGAAGTAAACTATTATGATTCCATAATGGTTCAAAGAAGAATTTTAAGACTGAAACAGTGGTTTTATTGTTCTTTAGTTCAGAAGTAATTGAAATGGAATATGTAAATAGAGTCAAAGTGGACTTTTCCAAGTGAGAAAGAGAAGCCAATTGCACTTCGAAAGAAACTATATGACTATAGCAAGAAAGACATCGCCAATTAACAAATATTTATTTTCCTTTGCTATTCTCTGCTATTTATCCTGTTACAATAGTAGTGGAATGAATTTAGGAAGAGAGTGATGTAGAGTGCATGGTTTTCCATTGCAACACAAACTCTATCTATCTATCTATCTATCTATCTATCTATCTATCTATCTACCTACCTACCTACCTACCTACCTATATTTTTGCTGTTCCCGGGGTTTGAACTCAGGCTTGGACACAGTCCCTGAGCTTTTTTTTGCTTAAGGCTCAGCACTCTGTCACTTGAGCAATAGCTCCACTTCCAGCTTTTTGGTGGTTAATTGAAGAGAAGAGTCTCACAGAGTTTTTCCTGTCCAGGCTGGGTTAGAACCTCGATCCTCAGATCTCAGCCTCCTGAATAGCTAGGATTACTGGCTACAGCCACTGGCTTCCAGCTTACTTTCCCTATAGTCTTAAACTATATAGGAATCAACTCTTTGGTAAGCTTTTTTTCCATTTTTATGTTTATATTACTAATGATTATTTTTGTCTCTATTTTCCTATCTTATGATTATTTAATTATAAGACAATTGTTTATTTTTTATTTGATTAGTTATTTAAAGGACGGGTCTTTGAGGGCTTTATATCATAGGATCCAAAGGTAGCACTAATGTCTGTGAACCTTAAAATTATACTACAACTTTTTTGATGACCAAAGCTCATTAGAAACTGGAGCCTGTGGCTCAGGCCTGTAATCCCAGATCCTCATGAGTTTGGAGGATTGTGCTTTGAAACCCGCCCTGGGCAGGGAAGTCCATGACATCCATCCTCCATGAACCACCAAAGTACCAGAAAATTGTGCTATTTCTCATGGGGGTAGCAGGCCAGCATGGAGTGACAAAGCTAAGGGACATAGCCCAGTCTCTGAGTTCAATTTTCAGTGCTGGCTCAAAAAACCAAAACCCCACCAAAACACAACTGACCTGGAAAGACTCTAGTCCCTGTGCGTAGGAACTAATAATTTGTCGTCTACTACTGTGAAGGGAAGAGCTTCTGAGTTCTTACAAAAACTTATCTTTAAGTATTTTGTGCAAAGGAGTTGGCCATTTGACAAAGCAGTTTATGAATATGGCCCATCTTAACCCACCTCACCCCTTTTCAACATTCTTGCCCCTCCTTCCTCTGCCCAGCCCTTCCGTTTTCTTACTTTTGTAGTATTGTACAATGAATTCTTGACTACAATTCCCCCCTTCCCCTTCATTTGTCCCCCGCTCTCCCCTTGCCCCCCACTTGATGAGCTGCTGTTTTTTCACCCTTTATGCTTTGGGAGTAATGATAAAGCACCACCCCCCCCGCCGCCAGTACTTCCTCAGAACTTTCTAGATTCCTAAGAGTGGTCATTGTAAATGTCTAACACAAGAATAAAATAGGATAGCAAGATATGAGAGGGGTTAAAGACATGCTTTAATCATAATCTTTGTGATTCAAATAAAGAAATGTTGTTGAATAAAGACACTGCACATTCCTGTTGGATATTTCTCACAGAGTGAACACAGTGCTGTCCCAACTCTTTTACTATATTTAAGTTTTTGGCTCATCACTGGTATTTGTTTCATAATCTAACAAAAAGATCACGTGGTCTCTTGCTAGCAAAAGCTGCAGAGGAGGGAATGCTTATTCTATGAGTAGAGAGAGAAGGAAGGCTGGAGAGATGTTTTGTGCTTGTGGAGAAGCTTATTTTATTTTATTTTTAATAAACGCAGGCCATGTTTGCCACCTCCCGAATTTTGCGCTACTCTTTTCGCTGTCCTAGCTTTGACTTAGTTTGTGTTTTATGTTCTCGTTTGGTTAGTTCCTTGAACATCCCATCTAATTTCCATCTTATTCATTTTTGTGTTGCAGCTTCTGACAACTGTCTTGAGTCCACACTTCTCTAGATTTTTTATACCTAGCAGCCATTTGGCTTCTACTTTTCCTGATCTCTCTCTTCCTCTCTCACTACCTGTGCCTAATGTTGAGGTTATAGTATCCAAAATAGCTCAGGCCTCAGCCACCTTGGTGTGTTCATGCTATCTGTCCCTTCCTGCCTCAGTGTCTGTACCTTTTGGCTGGTTTCACTCAGATTATGGCCAGAGAATGGCTGAAGTAAATAACAGGAAGGAAGAAAGGAAATGTATGGTGATTTAGCAGTTTCTTTGAGGGAAATGTTTACCTTTATTCACAAACAGTGTATGTGTTGGTAGGTTTTCCTATTGCCAGAGAAAGAGAGTGTTGATTCTAAATGTTAGTTTTTAACATGAGAATCTTAAGCATTATATGTTATAACTCTCAGAAATGTTAGGTGTTTCAGAATCATTAAAAAATATTTATTGTCTTTTTTTCTCCTTTATTGTCAAAGTGAAGTACAGAGGGGTTACAGTTTTCATATATAATGCAGTGAGTACATTTCTTGTCAAATTTGTTAGCTCCTCCTCCCCTGCACATGCCTACCTCTTCCCTCCTGCTTCCCCTTCCACCCACGAGTTGTACGGTTGGTTTACACCAAATGTTTTTGTGAGTATTGTGTTTGGAGTTGTTTGTATTTTTATCCTTTGTCTATTGATTTTGATATTTACTTTCTCTTCCCTAGCTCTAATACACGTATATACAGTATCCAGGGTGCTCAGATGAGATACAGTGATAGTGGGGGTAAAAACCACAGGAAGGGAATACGAGAGAAAATAAAAAAGGGTACGGATTCATATCACATGTTGAAAATAATTACAATAATGATATACCACTTGTTTCCATAACATGGAGCTCATTTCACTTAGCCTCATCTTAAGTGTCCATAAGGGCATAGCTATTGGGCTATTATGACTTCGGCTTTGACTAGCCTAAACATGTACTAATTATTCCAAAAAAAATTTACTATGTGAAGTGAGCCAGACCTAAAGAAAACATAGACTGTATTGTTTTCCTCATAGGAAAAACATTTTTTTTTTCTTATTTATTGTCAAAGTGATGTACAGAGTGGTTACAGTTGCATATGTTAGGCATTGGATACATTTCTTATACTGTTTGTTACCTCCTCCCTCACTCCTACCCTCCCCTCCCCCCTGCCCCTCTCCCCCCAAGAGTTGTTCACTTGGCTTACACCAAACAGTTTTGAAAGCATTGCCTTTGTAGTCGTTTGTCTTTTTATCTTGTATCTCTCGGTTTTGGTATTCCCTTTCACTTTCCTAATTCTAATACCAGTATATACAGTTTCCAAAGTACTCAAATAAGATAAAACTGATAGTGAAGGTACAACCGCAGGAAGGGGATACAAGAGCATCATCAACAGTAGAAGCTACAGTTACACATGGGCATGTTGAAAGTAATTACAGCAGTGATATAACAGTTGTTTCCATAAAATGGAGGTGTTGTTTCACTTAGCCTCATCTTATGTGTTCATAAGAGTATTGCTGTTGGGCTCTTGTGATCCTCTGCTGTGACTAGCCTAAACCTGAGCTAACTATTCCCTATGAGAATAGGGAATCCTATTCATAGCATAGAATCCATGTTTCTTTGGGTCTGGCTCACTTCACTTAGGATAATTTTTTCCAAGTCCTTTCATTTCCTTACAAATGCGGGCAATGTCATTCTTTGAGACAGAGGTATGAAATTCCATTGTGTATATGTACCACATTTTCCTGATCCATTCATCTACTGAGCGTTACTGGGTGGGATCCATATTTTAAGCTATGCCAAATTGTGCTGTGATGAATATTGTTGTGCTGGTGGCTTTTGTGTGTTCTTCTCTGTGGTCCGTTTGGGTAGATGCCAAATGTGGGGCTGCTGGATCATAAGGGACCTCTATGTTTACCTTCTGAGAAATCTCCATACCACTTGCCAGAGTGGCTGAACAAGTTTACATTCCCACCAACGATGAAGTAGGGTTCCCATTTGTCCACATCTCCTCCAACATTTATTATTGTTAGTTTTTCTTGATATAGGTCATTCTTACTGGGGTGAGATGGAATCTCAATGTTGTTTTGATTTGCATTTCTTTTATGGCCAGAGATGTAGAGCACTTTTTCATATGACTCTTGGCCATTCTCATTTCCTCATCAGACAAGTCTCTTTGTAAGTCTTTAGCCCACTTGTTGAGGGGGCTGTTGGTTCTTTGCGGTTTTGTTTTGGAGGAATTTAATTTTTTGTAGTTCTGCATATATTTTAGATATGAGGTCTTTGTTCATTGTATGGCTGATAAAGATCTTTTCCCAATCTGTAGGCTTTCCATTCATCTTGTGAGCTATGTCCTGCAGAAGCTTCAGCAATTTGATGCAATCCCATTTGCTCGTCCTTTTTGTGATTTGTTAGCAATTTTATGGCTCTTTGTTAAGGAAGGTCTGTCCTGTGCCAAGGAGCCCAAGTGTTTCTCCTACTTCTTTTTAGTGCTTTCAAGGTATCTGTTATAATTTCAAGATCTTTGATCCATGTGGAATTGATTTTTCGTGCAGGATGATATATAAGGATCTAATTTTGCTTTGTTGTGGGTGTTGAACCAGTGTTTGCCATCACCATTTGTTAAAGAGGCTATCTTTCTTCCATCGTATTTTTTTAGCTCCTCTATCAAAGATTAAGGGGGGCTTAGTTCTGTGTGTTCACTGCTGGATCTTCAATTCTGTTCCATTGGTCTTCAGGCCTGTTCCATTGCCAAATTCCAAGCTGTTTTTATAGCTATAGCTTTATAATACAGCTTGAAGTTTGGTACTGTAATTCCTCCGGCATTGTTCTTTCTGCTTAGGATTGTTTTTGCTAGTCGGGGGGTCATTTATTTTTCCATATAAATTTCTGGATTGCTTCCTCAATTTCATTAAAAAATGGTGTTGGGATATTAGTGGGTATTGCATGGAATTTGTAGATAGCCATTTGGCAATATTGCCATTTTGACTATATTAATCTTCCCAATCGAGGAGCATGGGAGGTTTTTCCATTTCCCTTAGTTCTTTTTTTTTTTTTCAAATTTTTTCTTATCAAAGTGATGTACAGAAAGGTTACAGTTTCATATTTTAGGCACTCTATACATTTCTTGTACAGTTTGTTACCTTGTCCCTCATACCCCTCTCCCTCCTCCCCCTTTCCCCTTACCCCCCCCCCCACGGAGATGTTCAGTTCTCACTTACACCAAACAGTCTAATCATAGAGGTCTTTCACTTCTTTGGTTAAGGTTATTTCTAGGTATTTTATGTTTTTGAGACTATTGCAAAGGGAGTTGCTTTCCTGACTTCAGCCTCTGTCTTCGTGTTATTAGCATATAGAAAGGCTGTTGATTTTCGAGGGTTTATTTTATATCCTGCAACTTTGCCCAAAGTTTTGGATCTGCTCTAGTAGCTAGGGAGTAGAGTCTATGGTGTTCGTTAGGTATAGGATCATGTAATCTGCAAAGAGAGAAAGCTTAACTTCATCTTTTCCTATTTGGATCCCTTTTTGTTTTCTTCTTGCCTAATTGCTCTGGCTAGGAATGTTAAAGAGGAGGGGAGGGAGCAGACATCTCAATCTTGCTCCTGATTTTCAAAGGAATGGCTTTGGCTTTTACACCATTTAGAATTATGCTTGCTGTTGGTTTGTAATAAACTGCCTTTATTATATTCAGGAATGTTCCTTGGGAATCCCAATTTCTCCAGGATTTTTTATCATAAATGGGTACTGGATTTTATCGAACGCCTTTTCTGCATCCAGAGATAATAACCATGTGGTTCTTTACCTTGCTCTGGTTGATGTGGTGGATTACATTAATTGACTTGCGTATATTGAACCAACTTTGCATCCCTGGGATGGATCCAGTTTGAACATTAGTGTATGATATTTTTGATGACCTGTTGAAGTCGATTGGACAGAATTTTGTTGAGAATTTTTTGCATCTATGTTCATCAAGGAAATCGTTCTATAGTTCTGTTTTGTTGATGAGTCCCTGCCTGGTTTTGGGATGAGGGCTATACTGGCTTCATAGAATAAGTCTGGTAGTGAACGTTCTCTTTCAATTTCATTGAAGATTTTGAAAAATATTGGTGTGACTTCTGTTTTGAAAGCCTTGTAGAATTCTGCTGTGAATCCATCTGGACATGGGCTTTTCGCTGATGGGAAATCACTTATTGTTGTTTCTATTTCAAGGCTGGGTATGAGTCTGTTTAGAAGGTTTAAATCTTCATGGTTGAGTTTGGGGTGGTATCAATTTTTTCTAGAAAATCATCCATTTCTTCCAGGTTCTCGAATTTGTTGGCACAAAGGTTTGCAAAATAGTCCCTTATTGTGGTTCTGAATTTTGGTTGTTTCTGTGGTGATGTTACCTGTTTTATCTCGGATCTTGTTTATGTGGGTGTGCTGCCATCGTTTTTTGGTCAGGTTTGCTAGGAATTTGACTATCTTGTTAATATTCTCAAAGAACCAAGTCTTTGTTTTGTTGATTGTTGCGATGGTTTTTTTTTTCTCCCTCTCAAGTATATTTAATTCTGATTCGATTTTAATTATTTGCTTCCATCTATTGACTTGGGGGTATAGGCTTCTTGTTCTCTTTTGAGAAGATTAAGGTGATTCCGTAAGTTGTTGAGTTGCTGTTTATCCAGATTGTTGGTGTTAGACACTCAGATATAAATTTTCGTCTGAGTACTGCCTTTGCTGTGTCCCAAAGGAGGTGGTACTTTGTGCACTCACCTTGGTTGAATGCCATAAATATTGAATTACTGGTCTAATTTCTTCAATGACCCCATTGATGGTTCAGCAGTGTGTTGCTTAGTCTCCATGGATTGTATCATTTTGTGTGGTGGCTGTTTCAGTTGAGCTTTAATTTTAATCTATTGTGGTCTGAGGGAAGGCAGGGAATGATTTTGATACTTCTGAATTTGTACAGATTTTCTTTTGTGCCCTAAGATGTGATATATTTTGGAGAATGTTTCATGGGCTGCTGAAAAGAATGTGTATTCTGGTATTGCTTGATGGAATATTCTGTAGATGTTGGTTAAGTCTAGTTGGTCTATGCAGTTGATTAGTTCTGTGGATTCTTTGGTCAGTTTTTGGCCTGTTGGTCTGTCCAGAGGTCACAGTGGAGTGTTAAAGTCTCGAACAATCAATGTGTTTGGGGACTATGAGTGATTTTAGAGTCAGTAGTGTTGGTTTGATGAAGTTGGGTTCTCCTGTATTTGGTGTGTGGATATTTAAGATGGTTATATCCCCCTGTAGGAGACATCGCTTTATTAGTATTGTAGTAACCTTCTTTGTCTCTTCTTACCATTTTTAATTTGAAGTCGATTTTATCTGATGCTAGAATTCCACTACAGCCTGCATTTGGGGGCCATTTATTGGTAGATTTTATTCCAGCTTTTCACCTTTAGAAGAAGTTTGCTTTTGCTAGATAGATGTGTCTCTTGGAGGCAGCAGAAAGACGGATCTTGATGTTTGATCCAAGTAAATGAGCCTATGTCGTTTGAATGAAGAATTAAGTCCATTAATGTTGAGAGTTAGGTTTGAGAGATGATCATTTGTCCTTTCATTGTAGCTATCTTGTTAAAAGCTGTGTCTTCCCAATTCTTGATCTAATATTCTGGTTTTTCTATTTAGGGTTCATTTCTCTGTCTGTATTGGGATCTTGATTATTTTCCCTGTATAGTACATCTTTGAGGATTTTCTGTAAAGCTGGTTTTGGTGGAGATACATTGTTTCAGTTTTTTCCTTCCTGTGGAAGACTTTTATTTGACCTTCAGCTATGAATGAGAGTTTAGCTGGGTACAGCATTCTTGGTTGATATTTATTATTATTTAGGGTTTTGGCATACCTCATTCCAGGATCTCCTTGCTTTTCATGGTCTCTGATGAGAAGTCTGGGGAAATTCTGCTTGCTTTTCCTTTATTTGTGATTACTTTCTTCTCCATAACATCTTTAAGGATTCTTTCCTTGGACTCTACTGATCCTGTTATGATCACAATGTGTCAGTGGGATGTCCTATTCTGATCTGGTCGCTTTGGGGTTCTAAATGCTTCTTGTATCTGTATCGGCCTACCTTCCTGGATAGTTGGGAAGTTCTTGGCTAATATTCTGTTAAATAGGTTGCATATTCCATTAACTTCTTTCTCCTGGTTTTTCTCAATTCCTATTCGCCTCAAATAGTGCTTCCTGCTTGTGTCTTGGAGCTCCTGGATGTGATCTGTTTTATCGATTGGATTGGTTTTGTATTTTTGTGTGACACTTTCTCCATAGATTCTAGGGAATCTTCAGCTCCTGAGATTTGATCCTCTGCTTCACCTACTTGAGACTGTAGGCTAGTTACTTGATTTTGAATCTCTTTTCCATCAGACTGGACTTTCCTGATGATTTCCATGTCCTTGCTAGAAGTATCTCTTAGATCCTGCATGGACATCTTTACATTATTAATTTGGTTTTGAGTGCTGTCTCTCAAATCTTTTAGCTGGGTAGTTATCTTTTCATATGACTCTTGAAGTTCATTTATCTTTCTCTTTGTTGAGGCCATGAAATCATCTATTACTTTATGGATGGATTGATGTATGGATGGATTCAAACTTTTCATTTAACATGTTTATCAGTAGACTTTGTAGAGCATTTTGAGGGTTCTCTTCTATGTCTTTGATTGACTGCTCTGCTTCCTGCTTGTTTTGAGTGGGAGATATGACTGCATTGTTTGCCATCTTGTGTTTCTTCTGCCCATTTGGATTGGGAATGCCTATCTAAGAGCAACTGTGAGCACTGTTTAAGACCCAAAGCAGACCTTACCAAGCACTGTTGTGTAAATCTTAGAAGTTCACAATTATACACAGATACTTGGTATAACTGTATATAAAATTAGATTTGGTGTTCCTAAAAATACAATTTCAAAATAACAACCAATCCTGTATTCAATAGTTAATAAGTACTGTTAAAATACTATGAGTTGGATTTCTCTATAAACCACTTTGATTCACTTGGATTGAACAGGGATATCCTCTATCCAATAACCCAGCAATGATATTAATAGGCAGCATCATCACTGTCATGCAGATCTCCAAGAGCAGAGGCAGCTTGGCATCAAGTACGGAGACCTTTGTGTAGCGGACAGCACAAGAGGGGAGCCTTCGCCATATGATTGGTTTCCGGGAACTTCAAAAAACAAGTAACGTGTAAACACTTTGAACTCCCTCTGTCCAACCTCTTACCTGCCACACTCATGCAACCGCACATGAACAAAAAATTCCTCACAGGCGAGCCGACTCTCTCTCTCTCTCTTTCTCTCTCTTCCTCCCCGCCACCCCCACATGCTCACTATAACACACTGTGCCGGGTCCATCCACATACCTATTTGCACATATGCAGACTTAGGCTTAGGAAGCACACTCTTGTACAGCATCAGGAACACACGCATGTAGGCAAGCAGGGGCACACACACGCACACGTGAGCGCACCCAGTACACAGTGGCTTGGAAGGTGCTAAGGGGTTTTCGAGGACTGTGTCCTACTTGCTCAAGTCCAGGGTGTTGTTCTCGTAGTGGGCGTGGCTAAGGAGCCCAGCGCTGCTTACTGGACAGTCCATTGGCACTTGGGCCTCCCCCTGCTCTCCTCACCAGTCTCCCATTCCCTGAACCATGCAGCTTCGGAGACCTGGGTAGCAACAAACTCTTCGGGAAAGCAATCAAGGCAGAAATGTCAATGTAACAGGACCACATGATTACGCCCCAGTAGTGCCCCAACCAAGGATAGCATTCGTTACCCCTCAGGTCTACACCCTAAAGCACAGCGCTGCGCGCAGACAATGGGGCAGGCCTGTGCCCCAGAATCCCTTGCCTCTTCTCCCTTCTACTTGTTCCCAGGGTGGTGGGGCTCCCAACCTGGCCTTCCTAGCCACCACCTGCCATCTGCAGCTGAGTTCCTGAGGCTTGTCCCCTGCACACATACCTCCTTTGCTGATAACTCCCTCCGAGTTCTCTCTCGTAGCCCTCCTGTCCCTGCCTTGCTGCTCGGACTGCTTCAACTCACACATGCCTCTGGGTCACTGCCTCTTTGCCTCTGCCTCTGCTTCCCAATTTCCCCCTCCTCCTCTTGAGGTTCACAGGCTGCACACCTCCCCATGCACCTCTTCACTTCTTCTGGGGAAATTACAACTGCCTCACCCTGGCCTAGCCCTTCTTATCTTCTCCAAATCTCCCTCTGCTCTCACCCTCTGCACACCTGGGATCTCTCAGTCCTCTGGTGAACACCAATCCCCATTTATCTAATCTGTTGTCTGCCTGCTCTGTGCCCAAGCCCCTCTGCTCCTTTTCTGTGCACAGGAGGTTTGCGACAAAGGTAGGAGGGAAGCGGCACTCCTTTCCTGCCTTCTGGTTTTATGACTGACATCCGATTGGTCTGGAAACGGCCTCTGCCCCCTTGGCCAAGACCACCTGAAGACCTTGCCTGGCTTGCTAGGCAGCAGCCCTGTGTTTTTCTGAGCAGGAAGGACTGCACATATGCGACCCCTTATGCAGAAAAGCCTCCAGGGGGTGGCCGGATGTTTTGTTTCTCCATTCCTTGCCCACTTTGTTGATGTGTGCTTTCATTTGCATTCCAACAGGAACAGCCTTAAGGGAGGGCTAGTGAGGCTGCTTAGAGGTAGGCAGTTGGTGCTCACAGGCCAGCAGGGCCTCCTGGTGCCTCACTAACTGTGCATTTGCACCTGGGGTGCTGGGAAGCCTCTGGGCAGTTCCCATATGGTTTGGAGCTCTGTGACATGGCCAGGTACTAGGCGCCTCCTGCTGACTTGAGCCAGTGTTCCAACTGGAGTTGCCATAGCAAAAAGGGCACAGGGCCCCTTGGGGGTTTGCTGTAAGTTCTCACTAGTTCTCACAGGCCTTCGGGGATGCACAGGATGTGTAGAGCCGCACATCCCTCCCCTGACCATTCTGCTGGGAACGGCTTGGGCCAGGGTCCTAGGCAAATACACTTTCCACCTCCCCTCCTGCTCCATCTTCCCACATCCTGGTTGAACCCGTGTGACACAGCTCCCCACCGCCTCTGCCCTTGCCAGTCCTGGAAGTGGCTGGTGTATGGATCCGCCACCTCTCTCCCAATCAACCTCATCTCTCTTGCTCAGAGCATAAGGGAGATACAAGGTTAGCAGGTCAGCGAATCTGGGCATCTCCTTTCTGCGCTAGTGTCTGCTTAACTCTTGTCTTCCCGCTTGCCTTGGCCTCTCTGGCCCAGATCCCTGCCTGCTACTTCCTGCTATTGAGCAGCCAAGGATTATACTGGCTAGAGGCAGGAGCTGGCAATCCTGGTGCCCGTGGCTCACAGCCATATGTTTTAGGCTCCTTCAGGAAGCTCTGCTAATACACCAGGGAAAGGGATATCTGACCCTTCCCTGCCGTGACCAAGGCACACTAGCACCCAGCAATGATATTCATAGGCAGCATCATCACTGTCATGCAGATCTCCAAGAGCAGAGGCAGCTTGGCATCAAGTACGGAGACCTTTGTGTAGCGGACAGCACAAGAGGGGAGCCTTCGCCATATGATTGGTTTCCGGGAACTTCAAAAAACAAGTAAAATGTAAACACTTTGAACTCCCTCTGTCCAACCTCATACCTGCCACACTCATGCAACCGCACATGAACAAAAAATTCCTCACAGGCGAGCCGACTCTCTCTCTCTCTTTCTCTCTCTTCCTCCCCGCCACCCCCACATGCTCACTATAACACACTGTGCCGGGTCCTCCTGGATCTACATCCACATACCTATTTGCACATATGCAGACTTAGGCTTAGGAAGCACACTCTTGTACAGCATCAGGAACACACGCATGTAGGCAAGCAGGGGCACTCACACGCACACGTGAGCGCACCCAGTACACAGTGGCTTGGAAGATGCTAAGGGATTTTCGAGGACTGTGTCCTACTTGCTCAAGTCCAGGGTGTTGTTCTCGTGGTGGGCGTGGCTAAGGAGCCCAGCGCTGCTTACTGGACAGTCCATTGGCACTTCGGCCTCCCCTTGCTGTCCTCACCAGTCTCCCATTCCCTGAACCATGCAGCTTCGGAGACCTGGGTAGCAACAAACTCTTCGGGAAAGCAATCAAGGCAGAAATGTCAATGTAACAGGACCACATGATTACGCCCCAGTAGTGCCCCAACCAAGGATGGCATTCGTTACCCCTCAGGTCTACACCCTAAAGCACAGCGCTGCGCGCAGAGAATGTGGCAGGCCTGTGCCCCAGAATCCCTTGCCTCTTCTCCCTTCTACTTGGTCCCAGGGTGGTGGGGCGCCCAACCTGGCCTTCCTAGCCACCACCTGCCATCTGCAGCTGAGTTCCTGAGGCTTGTCCCCTGCACACATACCTCCTTTGCTGATAACTCCCTCTGAGTTCTCTCTCCTTGCCCTCCTGTCCCTGCCTTCCTGCTCTGGACTGCTTTCAACTCACACATGCCTCTGCGTCACTGCCTCTTTGCCTCTGCCTCTGCTTCCCAATTTCCCCCTCCTCCTCGTGAGGTTCACAGGCTGCACACCTCCCCATGCACCTCTTCACTTCTTCTGGGGAAATTGCAACTGCCTCACCCTGGCCTAGCCCTTCTTATCTTCTCCAAATCTCCCTCTGCTCTCACCCTCTGCACACCTGGGATCTCTCAGTCCTCTGGTGAACACCAATCCACACTTATCTAATCTGTTGTCTGCCTGCTCTGTGCCCAAGCCCCTCTGCTCCTTTTCTGTGCACAGGAGGTTTTGACAAAGGTAGGAGGGAAGCGGCACTCCGTTCCTGCCTTCTGGTTTTATGACTGACATCCGATTGGTCTGGAAACGGCCTCTGCCCCCTTGGCCAAGACCACCTGAAGACCTTGCCTGGCTTGCTAGGCAGCAGCCCTGTGTTTTTCTGAGCAGGAAGGACTGCACATATGCGACCCACTATGCAGAAAAGCCTCCAGGGGGTGGCCGGATGTTTTGTTTCTCCATTCCTTGCCCACTTTGTTGATGTGTGCTTTCATTTGCATTCCAACAGGAACAGCCTTAAGGGAGGGGTAGTGAGGCTGCTTAGAGGTAGGCAGTTGGTGCTCACAGGCCAGCAGGGCCTCCTGGTGCCTCACTAACAGTGCATTTGCACCTGGGGTGCTGGGAAGCCTCTGGGCAGTGCCCATATGGTTTGGAGCTCTGTGACATGGCCAGGTACTAGGCGCCTCCTGCTGACTTGAGCCAGTGTTCCAACTGGAGTTGCCATAGCAAAAAGGGCACAGGGCCCCTTGGGGGTTTGCTGTAAGTTCTCACTAGTTCTCACAGGCCTTCGGGGATGCACAGGATGTGTAGAGCCGCACATCCCTCCCCTGACCATTCTGCTGGGAACGGCTTGGGCCAGGGTCCTAGGCAAATACACTTTCCACCTCCCCTCCTGCTCCATCTTCCCACATCCTGGTTGAACCCGTGTGACACAGCTCCCCACCGCCTCTGCCCTTGCCAGTCCTGGAAGTGGCTGGTGTATGGATCCGCCACCTCTCTCACAATCAACCTCATCTCTCTTGCTCAGAGCATAAGGGAGATACAAGGTTAGCAGGTCAGCGAATCTGGGCATCTCCTTTCTGCGCTAGTGTCTGCTTAACTCTTGTCTTCCCGCTTGCCTTGGCCTCTCTGGCCCAGATCCCTGCCTGCTACTTCCTGCTATTGAGCAGCCAAGGATTATACTGGCTAGAGGCAGGAGCTGGCAATCCTGGTGCCCGTGGCTCACAACCATATGTTTTAGGCTCCTTCAGGAAGCTCTGCTAAGACACCAGGGAAAGGGATATCTGACCCTTCCCTGCCGTGACCAAGGCACACTAGCACCCAGCAATGATATTCATAGGCAGCATCATCACTGTCATGCAGATCTCCAAGAGCAGAGGCAGCTTGGCATCAAGTACGGAGACCTTTGTGTAGCGGACAGCACAAGAGGGGAGCCTTCGCCATATGATTGGTTTCCGGGAACTTCAAAAAACAAGTAACTTGTAAACACTTTGAACTCCCTCTGTCCAACCTCATACCTGACACACTCATGCAACCGCACATGAACAAAAAATTCCTCACAGGCGAGCCGACTCTCTCTCTCTCTTTCTCTCTCTTCCTCCCCGCCACCCCCACATGCTCACTATAACACACTGTGCCGGGTCCTCCTGGATCTACATCCACATACCTATTTGCACATATGCAGACTTAGGCTTAGGAAGCACACTCTTGTACAGCATCAGGAACACACGCATGTAGGCAAGCAGGGGCACTCACACGCACACGCGAGCGCACCCAGTACACAGTGGCTTGGAAGATGCTAAGGGATTTCGAGGACTGTGTCCTACTTGCTCAAGTCCAGGGTGTTGTTCTCGTGGTGGGCGTGGCTAAGGAGCCCAGCGCTGCTTACTGGACAGTCCATTGGCACTTCGGCCTCCCCTTGCTGTCCTCACCAGTCTCCCATTCCCTGAACCATGCAGCTTCGGAGACCTGGGTAGCAACAAACTCTTCGGGAAAGCAATCAAGGCAGAAATGTCAATGTAACAGGACCACATGATTACGCCCCAGTAGTGCCCCAACCAAGGATGGCATTCGTTACCCCTCAGGTCTACACCCTAAAGCACAGCGCTGCGCGCAGAGAATGGGGCAGGCCTGTGCCCCAGAATCCCTTGCCTCTTCTCCCTTCTACTTGGTCCCAGGGTGGTGGGGCGCCCAACCTGGCCTTCCTAGCCACCACCTGCTATCTGCAGCTGAGTTCCTGAGGCTTGTCCCCTGCACACATACCTCCTTTGCTGATAACTCCCTCCGAGTTCTCTCTCCTTGCCCTCCTGTCCCTGCCTTGCTGCTCTGGACTGCTTTCAACTCACACATGCCTCTGCGTCACTGCCTCTTTGCCTCTGCCTCTGC
Organism: Perognathus longimembris pacificus; assembly: GCF_023159225.1. Lineage (NCBI taxonomy): Eukaryota > Metazoa > Chordata > Mammalia > Rodentia > Heteromyidae > Perognathus > Perognathus longimembris. The sequence goes on from NW_025957452.1 coordinate 16,215, forward strand.
TTCCCAATTTCCCCCTCCTCCTCGTGAGGTTCACAGGCTGCACACCTCCCCATGCACCTCTTCACTTCTTCTGGGGAAATTGCAACTGCCTCACCCTGGCCTAGCCCTTCTTATCTTCTCCAAATCTCCCTCTGCTCTCACCCTCTGCACACCTGGGATCTCTCAGTCCTCTGGTGAACACCAATCCCCACTTATCTAATCTGTTGTCTGCCTGCTCTGTGCCCAAGCCCCTCTGCTCCTTTTCTGTGCACAGGAGGTTTGTGACAAAGGTAGGAGGGAAGCGGCACTCCTTTCCTGCCTTCTGGTTTTATGACTGACATCCGATTGGTCTGGAAACGGCCTCTGCCCCCTTGGCCAAGACCACCTGAAGACCTTGCCTGGCTTGCTAGGCAGCAGCCCTGTGTTTTTCTGAGCAGGAAGGACTGCACTTATGCGACCCACTATGCAGAAAAGCCTCCAGGGGGTGGCCGGATGTTTTGTTTCTCCATTCCTTGCCCACTTTGTTGATGTGTGCTTTCATTTGCATTCCAACAGGAACAGCCTTAAGGGAGGGGTAGTGAGGCTGCTTAGAGGTAGGCAGTTGGTGCTCACAGGCCAGCAGGGCCTCCTGGTGCCTCACTAACAGTGCATTTGCACCTGGGGTGCTGGGAAGCCTCAGGGCAGTGCCCATATGGTTTGGAGCTCTGTGACATGGCCAGGTACTAGGCGCCTCCTGCTGACTTGAGCCAGTGTTCCAACTGGAGTTGCCATAGCAAAAAGGGCACAGGGCCCCTTGGGGGTTTGCTGTAAGTTCTCACTAGTTCTCACAGGCCTTCGGGGATGCACAGGATGTGTAGAGCCGCACATCCCTCCCCTGACCATTCTGCTGGGAACGGCTTGGGCCAGGGTCCTAGGCAAATACACTTTCCACCTCCCCTCATGCTCCATCTTCCCACATCCTGGTTGAACCCGTGTGACACAGCTCCCCACCGCCTCTGCCCTTGCCAGTCCTGGAAGTGGCTGGTGTATGGATCCGCCACCTCTCTCACAATCAACCTCATCTCTCTTGCTCAGAGCATAAGGGAGATACAAGGTTAGCAGGTCAGCGAATCTGGGCATCTCCTTTCTGCGCTAGTGTCTGCTTAACTCTTGTCTTCCCGCTTGCCTTGGCCTCTCTGGCCCAGATCCCTGCCTGCTACTTCCTGCTATTGAGCAGCCAAGGATTATACTGGCTAGAGGCAGGAGCTGGCAATCCTGGTGCCCGTGGCTCACAACCATATGTTTTAGGCTCCTTCAGGAAGCTCTGCTAAGACACCAGGGAAAGGGATATCTGACCCTTCCCTGCCGTGACCAAGGCACACTAGCACCCAGCAATGATATTCATAGGCAGCATCATCACTGTCATGCAGATCTCCAAGAGCAGAGGCAGCTTGGCATCAAGTACGGAGACCTTTGTGTAGCGGACAGCACAAGAGGGGAGCCTTCGCCATATGATTGGTTTCCGGGAACTTCAAAAAACAAGTAACGTGTAAACACTTTGAACTCCCTCTGTCCAACCTCATACCTGACACACTCATGCAACCGCACATGAACAAAAAATTCCTCACAGGCTAGCCGACTCTCTCTCTCTCTTTCTCTCTCTTCCTCCCCGCCACCCCCACATGCTCACTATAACACACTGTGCCGGGTCCTCCTGGATCTACATCCACATACCTATTTGCACATATGCAGACTTAGGCTTAGGAAGCACACTCTTGTACAGCATCAGGAACACACGCATGTAGGCAAGCAGGGGCACTCACACGCACACGTGAGCGCCAACAGTACACAGTGGCTTGGAAGATGCTAAGGGATTTCGAGGACTGTGTCCTACTTGCTCAAGTCCAGGGTGTTGTTCTCGTGGTGGGCGTGGCTAAGGAGCCCAGCGCTGCTTACTGGACAGTCCATTGGCACTTCGGCCTCCCCTTGCTGTCCTCACCAGTCTCCCATTCCCTGAACCATGCAGCTTCGGAGACCTGGGTAGCAACAAACTCTTCGGGAAAGCAATCAAGGCAGAAATGTCAATGTAACAGGACCACATGATTACGCCCCAGTAGTGCCCCAACCAAGGATGGCATTCGTTACCCCTCAGGTCTACACCCTAAAGCCCAGCGCTGCGCGCAGAGAATGGGGCAGGCCTGTGCCCCAGAATCCCTTGCCTCTTCTCCCTTCTACTTGGTCCCAGGGTGTTGGGGCGCCCAACCTGGCCTTCCTAGCCACCACCTGCCATCTGCAGCTGAGTTCCTGAGGCTTGTCCCCTGCACACATACCTCCTTTGCTGATAACTCCCTCCGAGTTCTCTCTCCTAGCCCTCCTGTCCCTGCCTTGCTGCTCTGGACTGCTTTCAACTCACACATGCCTCTGCGTCACTGCCTCTTTGCCTCTGCCTCTGCTTCCCAATTTCCCCCTCCTCCTCTTGAGGTTCACAGGCTGCACACCTCCCCATGCACCTCTTCACTTCTTCTGGGGAAATTACAACTGCCTCACCCTGGCCTAGCCCTTCTTATCTTCTCCAAATCTCCCTCTGCTCTCACCCTCTGCACACCTGGGATCTCTCAGTCCTCTGGTGAACACCAATCCCCATTTATCTAATCTGTTGTCTGCCTGCTCTGTGCCCAAGCCCCTCTGCTCCTTTTCTGTGCACAGGAGGTTTGTGACAAAGGTAGGAGGGAAGCAGCACTCCTTTCCTGCCTTCTGGTTTTATGACTGACATCAGATTGGTCTGGAAACGGCCTCTGCCCCCTTGGCCAAGACCACCTGAAGACCTTACCTGGCTTGCTAGGCAGCAGCCCTGTGTTTTTCTGAGCAGGAAGGACTGCACATATGCGACCCACTATGCAGAAAAGCCTCCAGGGGGTGGCCGGATGTTTTGTTTCTCCATTCCTTGCCCACTTTGTTGATGTGTGCTTTCATTTGCATTCCAACAGGAACAGCCTTAAGGGAGGGGTAGTGAGGCTGCTTAGAGGTAGGCAGTTGGTGCTCACAGGCCAGCAGGGCCTCCTGGTGCCTCACTAACAGTGCATTTGCACCTGGGGTGCTGGGAAGCCTCTGGGCAGTGCCCATATGGTTTGGAGCTCTGTGACATGGCCAGGTACTAGGCGCCTCCTGCTGACTTGAGCCAGTGTTCCAACTGGAGTTGCCATAGCAAAAAGGGCACAGGGCCCCTTGGGGGTTTGCTGTAAGTTCTCACTAGTTCTCACAGGCCTTCGGGGATGGACAGGATGTGTAGAGACGCACATCCCTCCCCTGACCATTCTGCTGGGAACGGCTTGGGCCAGGGTCCTAGGCAAATACACTTTCCACCTCCCCTCCTGCTCCATCTTCCCACATCCTGGTTGAACCCCTGTGACACAGCTCCCCACCGCCTCTGCCCTTGCCAGTCCTGGAAGTGGCTGGTGTATGGATCCGCCACCTCTCTCACAATCAACCTCATCTCTCTTGCTCAGAGCATAAGGGAGATACAAGGTTAGCAGGTCAGCGAATCTGGGCATCTCCTTTCTGCGCTAGTGTCTGCTTAACTCTTGTCTTCCCGCTTGCCTTGGCCTCTCTGGCCCAGATCCCTGCCTGCTACTTCCTGCTATTGAGCAGCCAAGGATTATACTGGCTAGAGGCAGGAGCTGGCAATCCTGGTGCCCGTGGCTCACAACCATATGTTTTAGGCTCCTTCAGGAAGCTCTGCTAAGACACCAGGGAAAGGGATATCTGACCCTTCCCTGCCGTGACCAAGGCACACTAGCACCCAGCAATGATATTCATAGGCAGCATCATCACTGTCATGCAGATCTCCAAGAGCAGAGGCAGCTTGGCATCAAGTACGGAGACCTTTGTGTAGCGGACAGCACAAGAGGGGAGCCTTCGCCATATGATTGGTTTCCGGGAACTTCAAAAAACAAGTAACGTGTAAACACTTTGAACTCCCTCTGTCCAACCTCATACCTGACACACTCATGCAACCGCACATGAACAAAAAATTCCTCACAGGCGAGCCGACTCCCTCTCTCTCTTTCTCTCTCTTCCTCCCCGCCACCCCCACATGCTCACTATAACACACTGTGCCGGGTCCTCCTGGATCTACATCCACATACCTATTTGCACATATGCAGACTTAGGCTTAGGAAGCACACTCTTGTACAGCATCAGGAACACACGCATGTAGGCAAGCAGGGGCACACACACGCACACGTGAGCGCACCCAGTACACAGTGGCTTGGAAGATGCTAAGGGGTTTTCGAGGACTGTGTCCTACTTGCTCAAGTCCAGGGTGTTGTTCTCGTGGTGGGCGTGGCTAAGGAGCCCAGCGCTGCTTACTGGACAGTCCATTGGCACTTCGGCCTCCCCTTGCTGTCCTCACCAGTCTCCCATTCCCTGAACCATGCAGCTTCGGAGACCTGGGTAGCAACAAACTCTTCGGGAAAGCAATCAAGGCAGAAATGTCAATGTAACAGGACCACATGATTACGCCCCAGTAGTGCCCCAACCAAGGATGGCATTCGTTACCCCTCAGGTCTACACCCTAAAGCCCAGCGCTGCGCGCAGAGAATGGGGCAGGCCTGTGCCCCAGAATCCCTTGCCTCTTCTCCCTTCTACTTGGTCCCAGGGTGGTGGGGCGCCCAACCTGGCCTTCCTAGCCACCACCTGCCATCTGCAGCTGAGTTCCTGAGGCTTGTCCCCTGCACACATACCTCCTTTGCTGATAACTCCCTCCGAGTTCTCTCTCCTAGCCCTCCTGTCCCTGCCTTGCTGCTCTGGACTGCTTTCAACTCACACATGCCTCTGCGTCACTGCCTCTTTGCCTCTGCCTCTGCTTCCCAATTTCCCCCTCCTCCTCTTGAGGTTCACAGGCTGCACACCTCCCCATGCACCTCTTCACTTCTTCGGGGGAAATGACAACTGCCTCACCCTGGCCTAGCCCTTCTTATCTTCTCCAAATCTCCCTCTGCTCTCACCCTCTGCACACCTGGGATCTCTCAGTCCTCTGGTGAACACCAATCCCCATTTATCTAATCTGTTGTCTGCCTGCTCTGTGCCCAAGCCCCTCTGCTCCTTTTCTGTGCACAGGAGGTTTGTGACAAAGGTAGGAGGGAAGCAGCACTCCTTTCCTGCCTTCTGGTTTTATGACTGACATCCGATTGGTCTGGAAACGGCCTCTGCCCCCTTGGCCAAGACCACCTGAAGACCTTGCCTGGCTTGCTAGGCAGCAGCCCTGTGTTTTTCTGAGCAGGAAGGACTGCACATATGCGACCCACTATGCAGAAAAGCCTCCAGGGGGTGACCGGATGTTTTGTTTCTCCATTCCTTGCCCACTTTGTTGATGTGTGCTTTCATTTGCATTCCAACAGGAACAGCCTTAAGGGAGGGGTAGTGAGGCTGCTTAGAGGTAGGCAGTTGGTGCTCACAGGCCAGCAGGGCCTCCTGGTGCCTCACTAACAGTGCATTTGCACCTGGGGTGCTGGGAAGCCTCTGGGCAGTGCCCATATGGTTTGGAGCTCTGTGACATGGCCAGGTACTAGGCGCCTCCTGCTGACTTGAGCCAGTGTTCCAACTGGAGTTGCCATAGCAAAAAGGGCACAGGGCCCCTTGGGGGTTTGCTGTAAGTTCTCACTAGTTCTCACAGGCCTTCGGGGATGCACAGGATGTGTAGAGCCGCACATCCCTCCCCTGACCATTCTGCTGGGAACGGCTTGGGCCAGGGTCCTAGGCAAATACACTTTCCACCTCCCCTCATGCTCCATCTTCCCACATCCTGGTTGAACCCGTGTGACACAGCTCCCCACCGCCTCTGCCCTTGCCAGTCCTGGAAGTGGCTGGTGTATGGATCCGCCACCTCTCTCACAATCAACCTCATCTCTCTTGCTCAGAGCATAAGGGAGATACAAGGTTAGCAGGTCAGCGAATCTGGGCATCTCCTTTCTGCGCTAGTGTCTGCTTAACTCTTGTCTTCCCGCTTGCCTTGGCCTCTCTGGCCCAGATCCCTGCCTGCTACTTCCTGCTATTGAGCAGCCAAGGATTATATTGGCTAGAGGCAGGAGCTGGCAATCCTGGTGCCCGTGGCTCACAGCCATATGTTTTAGGCTCCTTCAGGAAGCTCTGCTAAGACACCAGGGAAAGGGATATCTGACCCTTCCCTGCCGTGACCAAGGCACACTAGCACCCAGCAATGATATTCATAGGCAGCATCGTCACTGACATGCAGATCTCCAAGAGCAGAGGCAGCTTGGCATCAAGTACGGAGACCTTTGTGTAGCGGACAGCACAAGAGGGGAGCCTTCGCCATATGATTGGTTTCCGGGAACTTCAAAAAACAAGTAACGTGTAAACACTTTGAACTCCCTCTGTCCAACCTCATACCTGACACACTCATGCAACCGCACATGAACAAAAAATTCCGCACAGGCGAGCCGACTCCCTCTCTCTCTTTCTCTCTCTTCCTCCCCGCCACCCCTACATGCTCACTATAACACACTGTGCCGGGTCCTCCTGGATCTACATCCACATACCTATTTGCACATATGCAGACTTAGGCTTAGGAAGCACACTCTTGTACAGCATCAGGAACACACGCATGTAGGCAAGCAGGGGCACTCACACGCACACGTGAGCGCACCCAGTACACAGTGGCTTGGAAGATGCTAAGGGATTTTCGAGGACTGTGTCCTACTTGCTCAAGTCCAGGGTGTTGTTCTCGTGGTGGGCGTGGCTAAGGAGCCCAGCGCTGCTTACTGGACAGTCCATTGGCACTTCGGCCTCCCCTTGCTGTCCTCACCAGTCTCCCATTCCCTGAACCATGCAGCTTCGGAGACCTGGGTAGCAACAAACTCTTCGGGAAAGCAATCAAGGCAGAAATGTCAATGTAACAGGACCACATGATTACGCCCCAGTAGTGCCCCAACCAAGGATGGCATTCGTTACCCCTCAGGTCTACACCCTAAAGCACAGCGCTGCGCGCAGACAATGGGGCAGGCCTGTGCCCCAGAATCCCTTGCCTCTTCTCCCTTCTACTTGGTCCCAGGGTGGTGGGGCGCCCAACCTGGCCTTCCTAGCCACCACCTGCCATCTGCAGCTGAGTTCCTGAGGCTTGTCCCCTGCACACATACCTCCTTTGCTGATAACTCCCTCCGAGTTCTCTCTCCTTGCCCTCCTGTCCCTGCCTTGCTGCTCTGGACTGCTTTCAACTCACACATGCCTCTGCGTCACTGCCTCTTTGCCTCTGCCTCTGCTTCCCAATTTCCCCCTCCTCCTCTTGAGGTTCACAGGCTGCACACCTCCCCATGCACCTCTTCACTTCTTCTGGGGAAATGACAACTGCCTCACCCTGGCCTAGCCCTTCTTATCTTCTCCAAATCTCCCTCTGCTCTCACCCTCTGCACACCTGGGATCTCTCAGTCCTCTGGTGAACACCAATCCCCATTTATCTAATCTGTTGTCTGACTGCTCTGTGCCCAAGCCCCTCTGCTCCTTTTCTGTGCACAGGAGGTTTGTGACAAAGGTAGGAGGGAAGCAGCACTCCTTTCCTGCCTTCTGGTTTTATGACTGACATCCGATTGGTCTGGAAACGGCCTCTGCCCCCTTGGCCAAGACCACCTGAAGACCTTGCCTGGCTTGCTAGGGAGCAGCCCTGTGTTTTTCTGAGCAGGAAGGACTGCACATATGCGACCCACTATGCAGAAAAACCTCCAGGGGGTGGCCGGATGTTTTGTTTCTCCATTCCTTGCCCACTTTGTTGATGTGTGCTTTCATTTGCATTCCAACAGGAACAGCCTTAAGGGAGGGGTAGTGAGGCTGCTTAGAGGTAGGCAGTTGGTACTCACAGGCCAGCAGGGCCTCCTGGTGCCTCACTAACAGTGCATTTGCACCTGGGGTGCTGGGAAGCCTCTGGGCAGTGCCCATATGTTTTGGAGCTCTTTGACATGGCCAGGTACTAGGCGCCTCCTGCTGACTTGAGCCAGTGTTCCAACTGGAGTTGCCATAGCAAAAAGGGCACAGGGCCCCTTGGGGGTTTGCTGTAAGTTCTCACTAGTTCTCACAGGCCTTCGGGGATGCACAGGATGTGTAGAGCCGCACATCCCTCCCCTGACCATTCTGCTGGGAACGGCTTGGGCCAGGGTCCTAGGCAAATACACTTTCCACCTCCCCTCCTGCTCCATCTTCCCACATCCTGGTTGAACCCGTGTGACACAGCTCCCCACCGCCTCTGCCCTTGCCAGTCCTGGAAGTGGCTGGTGTATGGATCCGCCACCTCTCTCACAATCAACCTCATCTCTCTTGCTCAGAGCATAAGGGAGATACAAGGTTAGCAGGTCAGCGAATCTGGGCATCTCCTTTCTGCGCTAGTGTCTGCTTAACTCTTGTCTTCCCGCTTGCCTTGGCCTCTCTGGCCCAGATCCCTGCCTGCTACTTCCTGCTATTGAGCAGCCAAGGATTATACTGGCTAGAGGCAGGAGCTGGCAATCCTGGTGCCCGTGGCTCACAGCCATATGTTTTAGGCTCCTTCAGGAAGCTCTGCTAAGACACCAGGGAAAGGGATATCTGACCCTTCCCTGCCGTGACCAAGGCACACTAGCACCCAGCAATGATAGTCATAGGCAGCATCATCACTGTCATGCAGATCTCCAAGAGCAGAGGCAGCTTGGCATCAAGTACGGAGACCTTTGTGTAGCGGACAGCACAAGAGGGGAGCCTTCGCCATATGATTGGTTTCCGGGAACTTCGAAAAACAAGTAACGTGTAAACACTTTGAACTCCCTCTGTCCAACCTCATACCTGACACACTCATGCAACCGCACATGAACAAAAAATTCCTCACAGGCGAGCCGACTCTCTCTCTCTCTTTCTCTCTCTTCCTCCCCGCCACCCCCACATGCTCACTATAACACACTGTGCCGGGTCCTCCTGGATCTACATCCACATACCTATTTGCACATATGCAGACTTAGGCTTAGGAAGCACACTCTTGTACAGCATCAGGAACACACGCATGTAGGCAAGCAGGGGCAATCACACTCACATGTGAGCGCACCCAGTACACAGTGGCTTGGAAGATGCTAAGGGATTTTCGAGGACTGTGTCCTACTTGCTCAAGTCCAGGGTGTTGTTCTCGTGGTGGGCGTGGCTAAGGAGCCCAGCGCTGCTTACTGGACAGTCCATTGGCACTTCGGCCTCCCCTTGCTGTCCTCACCAGTCTCCCATTCCCTGAACCATGCAGCTTCGGAGACCTGGGTAGCAACAAACTCTTCGGGAAAGCAACCAAGGCAGAAATGTCAATGTAACAGGACCACATGATTACGCCCCAGTAGTGCCCCAACCAAGGATGGCATTCGTTACCCCTCAGGTCTACACCCTAAAGCACAGCGCTGCGCGCAGAGAATGTGGCAGGCCTGTGCCCCAGAATCCCTTGCCTCTTCTCCCTTCTACTTGGTCCCAGGGTGGTGGGGCGCCCAACCTGGCCTTCCTAGCCACCACCTGCCATCTGCAGCTGAGTTCCTGAGGCTTGTCCCCTGCACACATACCTCCTTTGCTGATAACTCCCTCTGAGTTCTCTCTCCTTGCCCTCCTGTCCCTGCCGTGCTGCACTGGACTGCTTTCAACTCACACATGCCTCTGCGTCACTGCCTCTTTGCCTCTGCCTCTGCTTCCCAATTTCCCCCTCCTCCTCGTGAGGTTCACAGGCTGCACACCTCCCCATGCACCTCTTCACTTCTTCTGGGGAAATTACAACTGCCTCACCCTGGCCTAGCCCTTCTTATCTTCTCCAAATCTCCCTCTGCTCTCACCCTCTGCAAACCTGGGATCTCTCAGTCCTCTGGTGAACACCAATCCCCACTTATCTAATCTGTTGTCTGCCTGCTCTGTGCCCAAGCCCCTCTGCTCCTTTTCTGTGCACAGGTGGTTTGTGACAAAGGTAGGAGGGAAGCGGCACTCCTTTCCTGCCTTCTGGTTTTATGACTGACATCCGATTGGTCTGGAAACGGCCTCTGCCCCCTTGGCCAAGACCACCTGAACACCTTGCCTGGCTTGCTAGGCAGCAGCCCTGTGTTTTTCTGAGCATGAAGGACTGCACATATGCGACCCACTATGCAGAAAAGCCTCCAGGGTGTGGCCGGATGTTTTGTTTCTCCATTCCTTGCCCACTTTGTTGATGTGTGCTTTCATTTGCATTCCAACAGGAACAGCCTTAAGGGAGGGGTAGTGAGGCTGCTTAGAGGTAGGGAGTTGGTGCTCACAGGCCAGCAGGGCCTCCTGGTGCCTCACTAACAGTGCATTTGCACCTGGGGTGCTGGGAAGCCTCTGGGCAGTGCCCATATGGTTTGGAGCTCAGTGACATGGCCAGGTACTAGGCGCCTCCTGCTGACTTGAGCCAGTGTTCCAACTGGAGTTGCCATAGCAAAAAGGGCACAGGGCCCCTTGGGGATTTGCTGTAAGTTCTCACTAGTTCTCACAGGCCTTCGGGGATGCACAGGATGTGTAGAGCCGCACATCCCTCCCCTGACCATTCTGCTGGGAACGGCTTGGGCCAGGGTCCTAGGCAAATACACGTTCCACCTCCCCTCCTGCTCCATCTTCCCACATCCTGGTTGAACCCGTGTGACACAGCTCCCCACCGCCTCTGCCCTTGCCAGTCCTGGAAGTGGCTGGTGTATGGATCCGCCACCTCTCTCACAATCAACCTCATCTCTCTTGCTCAGAGCATAAGGGAGATACAAGGTTAGCAGGTCAGCGAATCTGGGCATCTCCTTTCTGCGCTAGTGTCTGCTTAACTCTTGTCTTCCCGCTTGCCTTGGCCTCTCTAGCCCAGATCCCTGCCTGCTACTTCCTGCTATTGAGCAGCCAAGGATTATACTGGCTAGAGGCAGGAGCTGGCAATCCTGGTGCCCGTGGCTCACAGCCATATGTTTTAGGCTCCTTCAGGAAGCTCTGCTAAGACACCAGGGAAAGGGATATCTGACCCTTCCCTGCCGTGACCAAGGCACACTAGCACCCAGCAATGATAGTCATAGGCAGCATCATCACTGTCATGCAGATCTCCAAGAGCAGAGGCAGCTTGGCATCAAGTACGGAGACCTTTGTGTAGCGGACAGCACAAGAGGGGAGCCTTCGCCATATGATTGGTTTCCGGGAACTTCGAAAAACAAGTAACGTGTAAACACTTTGAACTCCCTCTGTCCAACCTCATACCTGACACACTCATGCAACCGCACATGAACAAAAAATTCCTCACAGGCGAGCCGACTCTCTCTCTCTCTCTTTCTCTCTCTTCCTCCCCGCCACCCCCACATGCTCACTATAACACACTGTCCCGGGTCCTCCTGGATCTACATCCACATACCTATTTGCACATATGCAGACGTAGGCATAGGAAGCACACTCTTGTACAGCATCAGGAACACACGCATGTAGGCAAGCAGGGGCACACATACGCACACGTGAGCGCACCCAGTACACAGTGGCTTGGAAGGTGCTAAGGGGTTTTCGAGGACTGTGTCCTACTTGCTCAAGTCCAGGGTGTTGTTTTCGTGGTGGGCGTGGCTAAGGAGCCCAGCGCTGCTTACTGGACAGTCCATTGGCACTTGGGCCTCCCCCTGCTGTCCTCACCAGTCTCCCATTCCCTGAACCATGCAGCTTCGGAGACCTGGGTAGCAACAAACTCTTCGGGAAAGCAATCAAGGCAGAAATGTCAATGTAACAGGACCACATGATTACGCCCCAGTAGTGCCCCAACCAAGGATGGCATTCGTTACCCCTCAGGTCTACACCCTAAAGCCCAGCGCTGCGCGCAGAGAATGGGGCAGGCCTGTGCCCCAGAATCCCTTGCCTCTTCTCCCTTCTACTTGGTCCCAGGGTGGTGGGGCGCCCAACCTGGCCTTCCTAGCCACCACCTGCCATCTGCAGCTGAGTTCCTGAGGCTTGTCCCCTGCACACATACCTCCTTTGCTGATAACTCCCTCCGAGTTCTCTCTCCTAGCCCTCCTGTCCCTGCCTTGCTGCTCTGGACTGCTTTCAACTCACACATGCCTCTGCGTCACTGCCTCTTTGCCTCTGCCTCTGCTTCCCAATTTCCCCCTCCTCCTCTTGAGGTTCACAGGCTGCACACCTCCCCATGCACCTCTTCACTTCTTCTGGGGAAATTACAACTGCCTCACCCTGGCCTAGCCCTTCTTATCTTCTCCAAATCTCCCTCTGCTCTCACCCTCTGCACACCTGGGATCTCTCAGTCCTCTGGTGAACACCAATCCCCATTTATCTAATCTGTTGTCTGCCTGCTCTGTGCCCAAGCCCCTCTGCTCCTTTTCTGTGCACAGGAGGTTTGTGACAAAGGTAGGAGGGAAGCGGCACTCCTTTCCTGCCTTCTGGTTTTATGACTGACATCCGATTGGTCTGGAAACGGCCTCTGCCCCCTTGGCCAAGACCACCTGAAGACCTTGCCTGGCTTGCTAGGCAGCAGCCCTGTGTTTTTCTGAGTAGGAAGGACTGCACATATGCGACCCACTATGCAGAAAAGCCTCCAGCGGGTGGCCGGATGTTTTGTTTCTCCATTCCTTGCCCACTTTGTTGATGTGTGCTTTCATTTGCATTCCAACAGGAACAGCCTTAAGGGAGGGGTAGTGAGGCTGCTTAGAGGTAGGCAGTTGGTGCTCACAGGCCAGCAGGGCCTCCTGGTGCCTCACTAACAGTGCATTTGCACCTGGGGTGCTGGGAAGCCTCTAGGCAGTGCCCATATGGTTTGGAGCTCTGTGACATGGCCAGGTACTAGGCGCCTCCTGCTGACTTGAGCCAGTGTTCCAACTGGAGTTGCCATAGCAAAAAGGGCACAGGGCCCCTTGGGGGTTTGCTGTAAGTTCTCACTAGTTCTCACAGGCCTTCGGGGATGCACAGGATGTGTAGAGCCGCACATCCCTCCCCTGACCATTCTGCTGGGAACGGCTTGGGCCAGGGTCCTAGGCAAATACACTTTCCACCTCCCCTCATGCTCCATCTTCCCACATCCTGGTTGAACCCGTGTGACACAGCTCCCCACCGCCTCTGCCCTTGCCAGTCCTGGAAGTGGCTGGTGTATGGATCCGCCACCTCTCTCACAATCAACCTCATCTCATTGCTCAGAGCATAAGGGAGATACAAGGTTAGCAGGTCAGCGAATCTGGGCATCTCCTTTCTGCGCTAGTGTCTGCTTAACTCTTGTCTTCCCGCTTGCCTTGGCCTCTCTGGCCCAGATCCCTGCCTGCTACTTCCTGCTATTGAGCAGCCAAGGATTATACTGGCTAGAGGCAGGAGCTGGCAATCCTGGTGCCCGTGGCTCACAACCATATGTTTTAGGCTCCTTCAGGAAGCTCTGCTAAGACACCAGGGAAAGGGATATCTGACCCTTCCCTGCCGTGACCAAGGCACACTAGCACCCAGCAATGATATTCATAGGCAGCATCATCACTGTGATGCAGATCTCCAAGAGCAGAGGCAGCTTGGCATCAAGTACGGAGACCTTTGTGTAGAGGACAGCACAACAGGGGAGCCTTCGCCATATGATTGGTTTCCCGGAACTTCAAAAAACAAGTAACGTGTAAACACTTTGAACTCCCTCTGTCCAACCTCATACCTGACACACTCATGCAACCGCACATGAACAAAAAATTCCTCACAGGCAAGCCGACTCTCTCTCTCTCTCTTTCTCTCTCTTCCTCCCTGCCACCCCCACATGCTCACTATAACACACTGTGCCGGGTCCTCCTGGATCTACATCCACATACCTATTTGCACATATGCAGACTTAGGCTTAGGAAGCACACTCTTGTACAGCATCAGGAACACACGCATGTAGGCAAGCAGGGGCACACACACGCACACGTGAGCGCACCCAGTACACAGTGGCTTGGAAGGTGCTAAGGGGTTTTCGAGGACTGTGGCCTACTTGCTCAAGTCCAGGGTGTTGTTCTCGTGGTGGGCGTGGCTAAGGAGCCCAGCGCTGCTTACTGGACAGTCCATTGGCACTTGGGCCTCCCCCTGCTGTCCTCACCAGTCTCCCATTCCCTGAACCATGCAGCTTCGGAGACCTGGGTAGCAACAAACTCTTCGGGAAAGCAATCAAGGCAGAAATGTCAATGTAACAGGACCACATGATTACGCCCCAGTAGTGCCCCAACCAAGGATGGCATTCGTTACCCCTCAGGTCTACACCCTAAAGCACAGCGCTGCGCGCAGAGAATGGGGCAGGCCTGTGCCCCAGAATCCCTTGCCTCTTCTCCTTTCTACTTGGTCCCAGGGTGGTGGGGCGCCCAACCTGGCCTTCCTAGCCACCACCTGCCATCTGCAGCTGAGTTCCTGAGGCTTGTCCCCTGCACACATACCTCCTTTGCTGATAACTCCCTCCGAGTTCTCTCTCCTAGCCCTCCTGTCCCTGCCTTGCTGCTCTGGACTGCTTTCAACTCACACATGCCTCTGCGTCACTGCCTCTTTGCCTCTGCCTCTGCTTCCCAATTTCCCCCTCCTCCTCTTGAAGTTCACAGGCTGCACACCTCCCCATGCACCTCTTCACTTCTTCTGGGGAAATTACAACTGCCTCACCCTGGCCTAGCCCTTCTTATCTTCTCCAAATCTCCCTCTGCTCTCACCCTCTGCACACCTGGGATCTCTCAGTCCTCTGGTGAACACCAATCCCCATTTATCTAATCTGTTGTCTGCCTGCTCTGTGCCCAAGCCCCTCTGCTCCTTTTCTGTGCACAGGAGGTTTGTGACAAAGGTAGGAGGGAAGCGGCACTCCTTTCCTGCCTTCTGGTTTTATGACTGACATCCGATTGGTCTGGAAACGGCCTCTGCCCCCTTGGCCAAGACCACCTGAAGACCTTGCCTGGCTTGCTAGGCAGCAGCCCTGTGTTTTTCCGAGCAGGAAGGACTGCACATATGCGACCCACTATGCAGAAAAGCCTCCAGGGGGTGGCCGGATGTTTTGTTTCTCCATTCCTTGCCCACTTTGTTGATGTGTGCTTTCATTTGCATTCCAACAGGAACAGCCTTAAGGGAGGGGTAGTGAGGCTGCTTAGAGGTAGGCAGTTGGTGCTCACAGGCCAGCAGGGCCTCCTGGTGCCTCACTAACAGTGCATTTGCACCTGGGGTGCTGGGAAGCCTCTGGGCAGTGCCCATATGGTTTGGAGCTCTGTGACATGGCCATTTACTAGGCGCCTCCTGCTGACTTGAGCCAGTGTTCCAACTGGAGTTGCCATAGCAAAAAGGGCACAGGGCCCCTTGGGGGTTTGCTGTAAGTTCTCACTAGTTCTCACAGGCCTTCGGGGATGCACAGGATGTGTAGAGCCGCACATCCCTCCCCTGACCATTCTGCTGGGAACGGCTTGGGCCAGGGTCCTAGGCAAATACACTTTCCACCTCCCCTCCTGCTCCATCTTCCCACATCCTGGTTGAACCCGTGTGACACAGCTCCCCACCGCCTCTGCCCTTGCCAGTCCTGGAAGTGGCTGGTGTATGGATCCGCCACCTCTCTCACAATCAACCTCATCTCTCTTGCTCAGAGCATAAGGGAGATACAAGGTTAGCAGGTCAGCAAATCTGGTCATCTCCTTTCTGCGCTAGTGTCTGCTTAACTCTTGTCTTCCCGCTTGCCTTGGCCTCTCTGGCCCAGATCCCTGCCTGCTACTTCCTGCTATTGAGCAGCCAAGGATTATACTGGCTAGAGACAGGAGCTGGCAATCCTGGTGCCCGTGGCTCACAGCCATATGTTTTAGGCTCCTTCAGGAAGCTCTGCTAAGACACCAGGGAAAGGGATATCTGACCCTTCCCTGCCGTGACCAAGGCACACTAGCACCCAGCATTGATATTCATAGGCAGCATCATCACTGTCATGCAGATCTCCAAGAGCAGAGGCAGCTTGGCATCAAGTACGGAGACCTTTGTGTAGCGGACAGCACAAGAGGGGAGCCTTCGCCATATGATTGGTTTCCGGGATCTTCAAAAAACAAGTAACGTGTAAACACTTTGAACTCCCTCTGTCCAACCTCATACCTGACACACTCATGCAACCGCACATGAACAAAAAATTCCGCACAGGCGAGCCGACTCTCTCTCTCTCTCTTTCTCTCTCTTCCTCCCCGCCACCCCCACATGCTCACTATAACACACTGTGCCGGGTCCTCCTGGATCTACATCCACATACCTATTTGCACATATGCAGACTTAGGCTTAGGAATCACACTCTTGTACAGCATCAGGAACACACGCATGTAGGCAAGCAGGGGCACACACACGCACAGGTGAGCGCACCCAGTACACAGTGGCTTGGAAGGTGCTAAGGGGTTTTCGAGGACTGTGTCCTACTTGCTCAAGTCCAGGGTGTTGTTCTCGTGGTGGGCGTGGCTAAGGAGCCCAGAGCTGCTTACTGGACAGTCCATTGGCACTTGGGCCTCCCCCTGCTGTCCTCCCCAGTCTCCCATTCCCTGAACCATGCAGCTTCGGAGACCTGGGTAGCAACAAACTCTTCGGGAAAGCAATCAAGGCAGAAATGTCAGTGTAACAGGACCACATGATTACGCCCCAGTAGTGCCCCAACCAAGGATGGCATTCGTTACCCCTCAGGTCTACACCCTAAAGCACAGCGCTGCGCGCAGAGAATGGGGCAGGCCTGTGCCCCAGAATCTCTTGCCTCTTCTCCCTTCTACTTGGTCCCAGGGTGGTGGGGCGCCCAACCTGGCCTTCCTAGCCACCACCTGCCATCTGCAGCTGAGTTCCTGAGGCTTGTCCCCTGCACACATACCTCCTTTGCTGATAACTCCCTCCGAGTTCTCTCTCCTAGCCCTCCTGTCCCTGCCTTGCTGCTCTGGACTGCTTTCAACTCACACATTCCTCTGCGTCACTGCCTCTTTGCCTCTGCCTCTGCTTCCCAATTTCCCCCTCCTCCTCTTGAGGTTCACAGGCTGCACACCTCCCCATGCACCTCTTCACTTCTTCTGGGGAAATTACAACTGCCTCACCCTGGCCTAGCCCTTCTTATCTTCTCCAAATCTCCCTCTGCTCTCACCCTCTGCACACCTGGGATCTCTCAGTCCTCTGGTGAACACCAATCCCCATTTATCTAATCTGTTGTCTGCCTGCTCTGTGCCCAAGCCCCTCTGCTCCTTTTCTGTGCACAGGAGGTTTGTGACAAAGGTAGGAAGGAAGCGGCACTCCTTTCCTGCCTTCTGGTTTTAGGACTGACATCCGATTGGTCTGGAAACGGCCTCTGCCCCCTTGGCCAAGACCACCTGAAGACCTTGCCTGGCTTGCTAGGCAGCAGCCCTGTGTTTTTCTGAGCAGGAAGGACTGCACATATGTGATCCACTATGCAGAAAAGCCTCCAGGGGGTGGCCGGATGTTTTGTTTCTCCATTCCTTGCCCACTTTGTTGATGTGTGCTTTCATTTGCATTCCAACAGGAACAGCCTTAAGGGAGGGGTAGTGAGGCTGCTTAGAGGTAGGCAGTTGGTGCTCACAGGCCAGCAGGGCCTCCTGGTGCCTCACTAACAGTGCATTTGCACCTGGGGTGCTGGGAAGCCTCTGGGCAGTGCCCATATGGTTTGGAGCTCTGTGACATGGCCAGGTACTAGGCGCCTCCTGCTGACTTGAGCCAGTGTTCCAACTGGAGTTGTCATAGCAAAAAGGGCACAGGGCCCCTTGGGGGTTTGCTGTAAGTTCTCACTAGTTCTCACAGGCCTTCGTGGATGCACAGGATGTGTAGAGCCACACATCCCTCCCCTGACCATTCTGCTGGGAACGGCTTGGGCCAGGGTCCTAGGCAAATACACTTTCCACCTCCCCTCCTGCTCCATCTTCCCACATCCTGGTTGAACCCGTGTGACACAGCTCCCCACCGCCTCTGCCCTTGCCAGTCCTGGAAGTGGCTGGTGTATGGATCCGCCACCTCTCTCACAATCAACCTCATCTCTCTTGCTCAGAGCATAAGGGAGATAGAAGGTTAGCAGGTCAGCGAATCTGGGCATCTCCTTTCTGCGCTAGTGTCTGCTTAACTCTTGTCTTCCCGCTTGCCTTGGCCTCTCTGGCCCAGATCCCTGCCTGCTACTTCCTGCTATTGAGAAGCCAAGGATTATACTGGCTAGAGGCAGGAGCTGGCAATCCTGGTGCCCGTGGCTCACAGCCATATGTTTTAGGCTCCTTCAGGAAGCTCTGCTAAGACACCAGGGAAAGGGATATCTGACCCTTGCCTGCCGTGACCAAGGCACACTAGCACCCAGCAATGATATTCATAGGCAGCATCATCACTGTCATGCAGATCTCCAAGAGCAGAGGCAGCTTGGCATCAAGTACGGAGACCTTTGTGTAGAGGACAGCACAAGAGGGGAGCCTTCGCCATATGATTGGTTTCCGGGAACTTCAAAAAACAAGTAACGTGTAAACACTTTGAACTCCCTCTGTCCAACCTCATACCTGACACACTCATGCAACCGCACATGAACAAAAAATTCCTCACAGGCGAGCCGACTCTCTCTCTCTCTTTCTCTCTCTTCCTCCCCGCCACCCCCACATGCTCACTATAACACACTGTGCCGGGTCCTCCTGGATCTACATCCACATACCTATTTGCACATATGCAGACTTAGGCTTAGGAAGCACACTCTTGTACAGCATCAGGAACACACGCATGTAGGCAAGCAGGGGCACACACACGCACACGTGAGCGCACCCAGTACACAGTGGCTTGGAAGGTGCTAAGGGGTTTGCGAGGACTGTGGCCTACTTGCTCAAGTCCAGGGTGTTGTTCTCGTGGTGGGCGTGGCTAAGGAGCCCAGCGCTGCTTACTGGACAGTCCATTGGCACTTGGGCCTCCCCCTGCTGTCCTCACCAGTCTCCCATTCCCTGAACCATGCAGCTTCGGAGACCTGGGTAACAACAAACTCTTCGGGAAAGCAATCAAGGCAGAAATGTCAATGTAACAGGACCACATGATTACGCCCCAGTAGTGCCCCAACCAAGGATGGCATTCGTTACCCCTCAGGTCTACACCCTAAAGCACAGCGCTGCGCGCAGAGAATGGGGCAGGCCTGTGCCCCAGAATCCCTTGCCTCTTCTCCCTTCTACTTGGTCCCAGGGTGGTGGGGCGCCCAACCTGGCCTTCCTAGCCACCACCTGCCATCTGCAGCTGAGTTCCTGAGGCTTGTCCCCTGCACACATACCTCCTTTGCTGATAACTCCCTCCGAGTTCTCTCTCCTAGCCCTCCTGTCCCTGCCTTGCTGCTCTGGACTGCTTTCAACTCACACATGCCTCTGCGTCACTGCCCCTTTGCCTCTGCCTCTGCTTCCCAATTTCCCCCTCCTCCTCTTGAGGTTCACAGGCTGCACACCTCCCCATGCACCTCTTCACTTCTTCTGGGGAAATGACAACTGCCTCACCCTGGCCTAGCCCTTCTTATCTTCTCCAAATCTCCCTCTGCTCTCACCCTCTGCACACCTGGGATCTCTCAGTCCTCTGGTGAACACCAATCCCCATTTATCTAGTCTGTTGTCTGCCTGCTCTGTGCCCAAGCCCCTCTGCTCCTTTTCTGTGCACAGGAGGTTTGTGACAAAGGTAGGAGGGAAGCGGCACTCCTTTCCTGCCTTCTGGTTTTATGACTGACATCCGATTGGTCTGGAAACGGCCTCTGCCCCCTTGGCCAAGACCACCTGAAGACCTTGCCTGGCTTGCTAGGCAGCAGCCCTGTGTTTTTCTGAGCAGGAAGGACTGCACATATGCGACCCACTATGCAGAAAAGCCTCCAGGGGGTGGCCGGATGTTTTGTTTCTCCATTCCTTGCCCACTTTGTTGATGTGTGCTTTCATTTGCATTCCAACAGGAACAGCCTTAAGGGAGGGGTAGTGAGGCTTCTTAGAGGTAGGCAGTTGGTGCTCACAGGCCAGCAGGGCCTCCTGGTGCCTCACTAACAGTGCATTTGCACCTGGGGTGCTGGGAAGCCTCTGGGCAGTGCCCATATGGTTTGGAGCTCTGTGACATGGCCAGGTACTAGGCGCCTCCTGCTGAATTGTGCCAGTGTTCCAACTGGAGTTGCCATAGCTAAAAGGGCACAGGGCCCCTTGGGGGTTTGCTGTAAGTTCTCACTAGTTCTCACAGGCCTTCGGGGATGCACAGGATGTGTAGAGCCGCACATCCCTCCCCTGACCATTCTGCTGGGAACGGCTTGGGCCAGGGTCCTAGGCAAATACACTTTCCACCTCCCCTCCTGCTCCATCTTCCCACATCCTGGTTGAACCCGTGTGACACAGCTCCCCACCGCCTCTGCCCTTGCCAGTCCTGGAAGTGGCTGGTGTATGGATCCGCCACCTCTCTCACAATCAACCTCATCTCTCTTGCTCAGAGCATAAGGGAGATAGAAGGTTAGCAGGTCAGCGAATCTGGGCATCTCCTTTCTGCGCTAGTGTCTGCTTAACTCTTGTCTTCCCGCTTGCCTTGGCCTCTCTGGCCCAGATCCCTGCCTGCTACTTCCTGCTATTGAGCAGCCAAGGATTATACTGGCTAGAGGCAGGAGCTGGCAATCCTGGTGCCCGTGGCTCACAGCCATATTTTTAAGGCTCCTTCAGGAAGCTCTGCTAAGACACTAGGGAAAGTGATATCTGACCCTTCCCTGCCTCGACCAAGGCACACTAGCACCCAGCAACAGTATTCATAGGCGTCATTGTCACTGTCATGCAGATCTCCAAGAGCAAAGGCAGCTAGGTATCCCGGGCCTCAAGTCCGGAGACATTTGTGCAGAGGACAGCACAAAAGGGGAGACTTTGCCAAATGATTGGTGTCTGGGAACTTCAAATAAGCAAGTAAACATGCACACAATTGGAACTCCCTATGTCCAACCTCATACATGACACACTCATACAACCGCACATGAACAAAGAATTCCTCATAGGCGAGATGACTCTCTCTCTCTCTTTCTCTTTCTCCCTTCCCGCCACCTCCACATGCTCACTCATAACACACTGTGCCGGGTCCTCCTGGATCTACATCCACATACCTATTTACGCATACACAGACTTTGGCTTAGTAAGCACACCCATGTACAGCATCAGGAACAAACACACACGCATGTAAGCAAGCACGGGCACACATATGCACATTCGAGCGCACCCAGTACACAGTGGCTTGGAAGGTGCTAAAGGGTTTCCGGGGACTGTCCTACTTGCTCAAGTCAAGGGTGATATTCTTGTGGTGGGCGTGGCTAAGGAGCCCAGCGCTGCTTACTGGCCAGTCCATTGGCACTTGTGCCTCTAGCTGCTGTCCTCACCAGTATCCCGTTCCCTCAACCATGCAGCTTGGGTGACCTGGGTAGCAACAAACTTTGGGGGAAAGAAATCAAGGGAGAAATGGGAATGCAACAGGACCACAGGATTAGGCCCCCAGTAGTGCCCCAACCTGGGAAGGCATTCATTACTGGTCAGGTCTACACCAAGAAGCATGGAGCTGCAAGCAGAGATCGGGGCAGGCCTGTGTGCCAGAATCCCTCGCCTCTTCTTCCTCCTCTTGGTCCCAAGGTGGTGGGGTGCCCATCGTGATTGTCCAACCTCGCCTTTCTTGTATGGTGCAAGTCAGTTCGCTTTTTGGCAGGAACTGACCAGGAGGGCCTCGTAACGGAGGCTCAACCTGCCCACCTTGTTCTTGGGTCTGCTACTTTTGCTTCTTTACAGGAGCCAGCGGATCAGCTTAGGAGATCTCCATTTTGTCAGTCTTTTAAATATCAGGCCTGTGTGTATTGTTTCTTCTGTATTATTGGAATTGTTTTACCTCTTGTTATTTTGTGGACTGCACAACTGACAAGACTGATAGGCATGGGCAACGTCCCTTCCACTCCCGTGGACTTGACTTTAGCCCACTGGAAGGAAGTTACTCACAATAATAGTGTAGAGATCAAGAAAGGAAAGTGGGTGACTCTCTGCTCTTCTGAGTGGCTCACTTTCAAGATGGGTGGCCACCAGAAGGGACTTTTGACTTGAGTACAATTCTCAAAGTAGAGGACTATGTTTTTATTTCCTTACATAGTCACTTCGAAAAAGTTGGTAGATATCACCTTCTCTGGGCCCCTCCCGTGAGTCCATCCCTTCTCCTTTTGTGTGAAAACTCATTTTGTTTTTTAAACACAAAGAGAAGTTCAACCACCTGTCACTCATGGTCTCAATTACTTGTGGTAATACTCAGTTAGCTGCTGTTACTGTGTTGGCACTTACTAAAAACTTCATACAGTATATTAATCAGCTATAATGTCATGATAGTATTACCATATTACTGTACAGTATCAGAAAACAGATACACAGCAGATAGTGCTTAGAAAATTTCTAAGTACTGTATGTAAGCATTTAGGTTCTTTTTTTTTTTTTTTTTTGGCCAGTCCTGGGCCTTGGACTAATGATTTCTCATTAGTATTACCAGGAGGGTTATATACTTAATTTAATGTTGTTTTTATTTTGCCAGTTCTGAGGCTTGAACTCAGGGCTTGAGCATTGTCCCTGAGCTGCTTTTATTCACACACACATACACAGCACTACTTCCACCTTTTTCTGTTTATGTGGTGGGGACGAATGGAACCCAGGGCTTCATGCATGCTAGGCGAGCACTCTGCCGCTAAGCCAGCTAGTCGAATATGTTGGGTCTATTTATGATTGTTCATTATGCCAGTCCTGAGGCTTGAACTCAGGGCTTGGGTGCTGTTCTTGTGCTGAAGGCTAGCAGACTATCATTTGAACCACAGGTCCACTTCCAGCTTTTTTTGGTAGTTATTTGGAGATGAGTCTCATAGACTTTCCTGCCTGGATGGATTTGAGCTGTGAGTCTCAGCTCATAAGCTTCTGAGAAGTTAGGATTACAGGTGAGAGCCACTGGCACTTAGCAGCTACTTTTTTGTTTTTGTTGTTGTTGTTTTTACAAACTGATTGTAAAGATAAATTACAATATTTTAAGTGATGAACTGCTTTTCCTAATTCAAGTATTTTGGCATATTTTCTAGTTAATCAGTTATGTAGATGTAAAACATTACTTGGAAGATTGTTTATGTGTTTATTATGTGGAAGACAGCAATTTGCTTTCCATAATTGTTCATTTACTTGTGAAATATCTTTTCCTTCTGTGAACCAGTCTAAAGCTACAAAAATAGGTATTGAACTATTAGAATCTTATTAAACCATGTATTGTGCTCTCTCTCCTCTCCTCTCCTCTCCTCTCCTGTCCTCCCCTCCCTTCCCCTCTCCTCCCCTCCACTCCTCTCCCCTGTCCTCCCCTTTTCTCTCCTCTCCTCTCCCACCACCTGTAGTAACAAGGTTTGAATTCAAGGCTTCATCCTGGCATGTATGCCCACTCAGCTGGTATTCTGCCACTTACACATCTAGCCCAGCATTTCACTGGTTAATTGGAGATGGAGTCTTTTGGACTTTACTGAATGGGCTGACTTTGAACCCTGACCCTCTGCATCTCAGCTTGCTGAGTATCCAGGTTTACCGGTATGAGCCCCAGGTGCCTGGCTAAATCATGTGTTTTAATTTTAACACATTTTGTTATGTTCAATGTACATGGCTTAGAAATACATAATGACAGTAGTTTGTATGCAGCAAACTACATTATTCTTAGAGAATTAGAGAACTAGAGTGCACATTTTGGTATTGAGATTTTCTTTAAAAAAATAAATGAGTAGAACCCTTGAAAGGACAATGAAATATAATATGATGGTCCCATATGTATATGAAGAAGTGTGATGTAAAACACAATGTGTTGCATGGTCCTAGATGCTATGAATTCTGAGGATCCAACAATGAGGTGTGAGCTTTCAAAAAGCTCGGCTTTCTAAAAATTGTTGGTAATTGATCTTACATTAATTATCTCATTTCATTCCTAAAACATCCTGAATATTAGATCGGGTATGTATTGAAATCATAATTTGCGTATAAGAAAACATGGCTTAATGTATGGATCTGTGACCCCTCTGTATATCACTTTGACAATAAATAAGTAATTACATATATTTTTTTTTAAAAAAGGAAAACACATTGAGAGGCTGCTGGCTACTCCAAGTGGAGGTGATGGTGTCTTTCTAATTATAAGGCTGAGTTTTTTGCTGGCACATGGTAGCTGTGAGGATTATTCTAAAATAAGATTCCTGATCAAAGATGGCCTTTAGAACTTTTGATAACATTGAAAACTACTAGGTCTATCATGATTGCTCTCAACCAACTAATTATGCCTATTTAGAAGTAATAATTATATGAGAGTTCAGCATTTTCCATTTTCTGAAAAACAAGAAATGTAAGGTTAGACTCATTTTCTCTATACTGATGATGATGTAGGAACTCAATGTAGTTCAGTGCCAATGTGATCCTTTTAAATAGGACCATATGAAGTTCTGTCTGATGCTTTGCTCATTTGAGCTAAATTTAAAAATTGAAGTGTTAGGGTCTTTTTTTAATAAGTTAGCAACATATTTCTAACAAATTTTTAATCTTTTATTGGAAAACTAGCATTTTGTGGATTCTTTGTTGTTGTTATTGTTTGTGGGGCATGAACGCAGGTGCTGACCCTGAGTTCACTCACTATCTTCCTTTCTCTCTTTCTTTCTTCCTTTCTTTCTTTTCTCCCTTCCTTCCTTCCTTCCTTCCTTCCTTCCTTCCTTCCTTCCTTCCTTCCTTCCTTCCTTCCTTCCTTCATTGCCAGTCCTGGACTCAGGTCCTGAGCACTGTTGCAGGCTTTATTTTTGTTTTGCTCAAGGCTAGTACACTACCACTTGAGCCATTGCTCCACTTCTTGCTTTTTGCTATATGTGGTGGTGAGGAATTGAACCCATGGCTTCATGTATACAAGGCAAGCACTCTACCACTAGGCCATATTCCCAGCCCTTCTTCCTTTCTTTTCAAGGCTAGTCCTCTGTCTCTTTGAGCCACAGTGCCTCTTCCAGGTTTTTTTTTTTTTTTTGTAGTTAATTGGAGATGATACTCTTTAACAGACATTCTTGTCTTCACTGGCATTCAACCATGATCCTCAAAGGTCAGCCTTCTGAGTAGCTAGGATGACAGACAGGCATGAGCCACCAGCACCCTGTACATTGGGACACTTCTAAAATGTATGTCTTATGCTTAAATACCTCTTCTCCACTGCCTTATGGAAGGAGCCCAAATTGACCCCAGCTTCTTTTTAATTTTCACAATGCTTATGGCATTCAGCAGCAGGAATTCCTGGTTTCTAGAGAGTTGTTCTCTTCCTGTGTTCCTGTCTCTGTCTCTTCTTCCTGGAATCTTCCCCATTGGTGTCTGCCT
This sequence comes from Perognathus longimembris pacificus, assembly GCF_023159225.1. Lineage (NCBI taxonomy): Eukaryota > Metazoa > Chordata > Mammalia > Rodentia > Heteromyidae > Perognathus > Perognathus longimembris. The sequence goes on from NW_025957452.1 coordinate 41,495, forward strand.
GTCAAATGGCTACCCATTCTTAATGAACTACTCAGATGTGAAGTTGAAATGATAAATCTTTGCTTTCCTTGGCCAGCCCCGCCCCACCCTGGCGGTTTCCTGTTGTTTCTGCTTGGGGCACTGGAAGGCTCAGGCCAGGGCAGGACGGGCGATGGATGGGGGGCTGGGTGGGGCAGAGCGGACAGGCGGGACAGAGGCAGTGGAGTCAAAACAGGGTAAAATGATACACGGGTGTGCAATTTGCAAGCTGGGGGTTCTGGGTGCTGAGTGCTAAATACTAGGTAGCTGGGTGCTGGGTACTGGGTGCTGGGTGGCTAGGGGCTGGTTACTGGGTGTCTGGGTGCTAGGTACTGGGTGCTGGGTGGTTGGGTGCTGGGTGACTGGGTGCTTGGTAGCTGGGTGTTGAGTAGCTGGATGGTGTGGTCTGAGTAGTTGGGTGCTGGGTACTGGTTAGATGGGTGCTGGGTGCTAGGTCCTAGGTGCCTGGGGTCTGAGTAGCAGGGTTCTGGGAACTGGGTGCTCAGTAGCTGGGTACTGGGTGCTGGCTAGCTGGGTGGCTGGGTTCTGGGTACTGGGTACTGGGTGCTGGGTAGCTGGGTACTGGGTGCTGGGTGTCTGGGTGCTGAGTAGCTGGGTGCTGGGGGATGGTTGGCTGGGTGCTGGGTACTGGGTGATGGGTGCTGAGTGGTTGTGTCCTGGTGCTGGGTACTGGTTGGCTGGGTACTAGGTGCTGGATTAGGTGCTGGGTAGCTGGGTAGCTGAGTGGCTGGGTGCTGAGTAGCTGGGTACTGGACGCTGATTGGCTAGGTACTAGGTACTGGGTGCTGGGTGGTTGGCGGCTGGGTCCTAGGTACTGGGTTGAGTAGCTGGGTGGCTGGGTGCTGACTAGCTGGATGCTGAGGTCCAAATAACTGGATACTGGGTGCTGAGTAGCTGAGTGCTGGGTTGCTGGGTACTTGGTGCTGGGTACCTGGGTGGTGAATAGCTGGGTGCTGGGGACTGGGTGCTGGGTGGCTAGGTACTGAGTCGCTGGGTGCTGGGTACTGGTTGGGTGCTTAGTAGTTGCATGATGGGTAATGGGGGCTAGGTGCTGAGTAGCTGCATGCTGAAGGCTGGCATCTGGGTGCTGAGTAGCTGGGTGCTGGGTGGCTGGGTGCTGGGTACTGGGTAGCTGGGTACTGGCTGGCTGGGATGCTGGGTACTGGGTGCTGGGTGGCTGGGTGCTGAGTAGCTGGGGACTGGATGCTGATTGGCTGGGTGTTGGTACTGGGTGCTGGGTGGCTGGGTACTTGGTAGCTGGGTAGCTCTGTGGGTGGCTGGTTGCTGGGTAGCTGGGTAGTGGGTGGCTGGGTGCTGGGTACTGGTTCGCTGGGTGCTGAGGGCACTGAGGGTTGAGCACCTGGGTGCTCAGTACTGGGTGCTGAGTAGGTGAGTGCTGGCTGGGTACTGGGGGTTGGGGTGCTGAGTACCTGGGTGCTGAGGGCTGAGAACTTGGGTGGCTGTGTAATGGGTGCTGGGTGCTGAGTAGCTGGGTGCCGGGTGGCTGGGTGCCGGGCCGGGATTCGAGCCCCAGTCCCCCTCCTCCCCGCCCTCCCCTAGGCCCCTTGCCTGTCCGTGTGTCCGTCTGTCCGTCTCTCTCTCAGTTGTCCCTGTGTCCACCCGTCTGTCTGTCTGCCTCGGTTTCCCTGCCCATCCGTCTGTCCGTCTGTCTGTCCCCAGGCCTGGGACCCTGTGCGCCTGTCGCTCTGTGCGTCCGTCCATCTGTCTACGTTCATTGGTCCCTGTCTGTCCGTCCATCCGTCTGTCTCCTTGTCTGTCTGTCTGTCCGTCTGCCCATCTGTCTGTCCGTCTGTCTCTCGCTGCATGTCTGTCTGTCCATCTGTCTCCCTGTTCGTCCATCTGTCCGTCTGTCTGTCCATCCGTCTGTCTGCCGTCCGTCTGTCTCTGTGTCTGTCACACTGCTTGTGTGTCCGTCTGTGTGTCCGTCTGTCTGTCTGTCTGTCCATCTGTCTGTCCATCTGTCTCTCTCCCTGTCTCCCTATTTGTCCATCTGTCCTCCCTGTTCGTCCGTCTGTGTCTCTGTCTTTCCATCTGTGTCTTTTCGTCCATCTGTCTGTCCATCTGTCCGTCTGTCAGTCTCCCTGTCCATCCGTCCATCTATGTCTGTCTGTCCATTTGTCCATCTCCCTGTCTGTCTTTCCATCTGTCCGTCCATCCGACTGTCTCCTTGTCTGTCTGTCTGTCTGTCTGTCTCCCTGTCTGTCTATCTCCCTGTCCATCTGTCTGTGTCTCTCTAGCTGCCTGACTGTCCCACAGCCGGTCTAACCGTCTGTCTGTCTGTCTCAGTCTGTGTCACCCCGTCTGTCTGTCTGTCTGTGTTAGTGCCTGTTCCTGTCTGTGTGTCTCCCTCCCTGTCTCTGTGTCCACCCGTCTGTCCGTCTCTCCCTTCCCCTGTGGGCAGCCGAAGGGACAGACAGTGAGCCAGGCCCTGCGGCCCTGAGAGCGACCAAGCACCCAGCACCCCTCACGGAGGCACGGGAGGAGGACTGAGCGCCTAGCACACACACAGGAGGACTGAGCACCCAGCACCTCATGTGGAGGAACGGGAGGAGAACTGAGCGCCCAGCGCCTCCTGTGGATTCATGGGAGGAGGACTGAGCACCCAGGCCCTCGTGTGGGACACAGGACTAACTGCCCAGCACCCACATGAGAAGACTGAGCACCCAGCACTTTGTGTGGAGGCACGGGAGGACTGAGCACCCAGCACCTCGTATGCAGACACCGGGGGAGGCCTGAGCACCCAGCACTAACAAAGGAAGACTGAGCACCCAGCACCTTGTGTGGAGACACCAGGGGGGACTGAGCACCCAGCATCTTGTGTGGAGATGCCGGGGGAGGACTGAGCACCCAGCACCCACGCAGGAGGACTCAGTACCCTAACCCTGGGTACGTGTGTGCATGCGGGAGGGGGGGCTGGGGTGACCCCGGCGGCGCCATGATCAGGGCCCAGGCTGCAGGCTCAGCTCCACCACGGGCCATGGCTCCTCCTCCTCCTCCTCCTCCTCCTCCTCCTCCTCCTCCTCCTCCTCCTCCTCCTCCTCCTCCTACTTCTCCTCCCAGCGGAGGACAGGGGGAGGTGCACGGCTGTCCGGCTATCCGTGTGTCCATCCGCCCATCTCTTTGTCTGTCCGTCTGTCTCCCTCTGTGTCTGTCCGTCCATCCATTTGTCCATCTGTCTGTCTGTCTCCAGGTTTGTCTGCCCGTCTGCTCATCTCTCCATCTGTCCATCCATCTTTCCGTCTGTCTGTCTCCCTGTTTCTCCGTCTGTCTGTCTGACCATCTGCTCAGTGTGTTTGTCCGTCTGTCTCCAGGTCCATCTGTCCATGACTGTCTGTCTCCCTGTGTGTCTCACTGTGAGCTCATCTGTCTGTCCGTCTCCCTCTCTTGTCTATCTGTCTCCATGATGTCCATCTGTCCATCCGTCCATCTGTGTCTTTTTGTCATCTGTCTGTCTCCAGTTCTGTCTGTCTGTCTCCCTGTCCACCTGTCTGTCTGTCCTTCTCATTTGTGTCCCTGTCTGTCTGTCTGTCCATCTGTCTGCTGTGTGTCTGTCTGTCCGTCTCCCTGTCTGTCTGTCTCCATGTCTGTTTGTCCATCTGTCTGCCTGTCTCTTGTCCATGCCTGTTTGTCTGTCTCCAGGTCTGTCCATCTGTCTCCCAGTCTGTCTGTCTGTCTGTTCATCTGTCCGTCCATCTCCCTGTCTCCCTGTCTGTCCGTCCGTCTGTCTTCATGTCTGTCCGTGTCTCGATTCCCATCGCTGTCTTTCTGTCACCGCCCAAGCCCCCAGCCCCCCATGTCCCTCTGTCCCTCCGTCCGTCCGTCTGTCCATCTTCACCAGTCAACTTGTCGCTGACACAGGGAACGCGGGCGCTCAGGAGCCTGCAGGGCAGACGGACGGACGGGTGGATGTGGGCTCGAATCCCGGCCTCCCGCATGGCCCACAATGCGTTGCGTTCCCCCCCCCCACCCTGGGGGCCCCGGGTTCAGATTCCCGCTCACCTCTGACAGCCCCAGCCCAGGCCCAGCGACCCCAGTGCTGCCGAAGCAGCAGGTGCAGCATGGCTGGCCCGGCGGGGACCCTTGAAACCTCCGACCGTGTGGGTGTGCACACACTCGGGGAGGAAGGGATGGGAGGGGGAGGGGTCACATGAAGTGGGGAGGGAGGGACACGTGACCCTCAGCTCCTTGCCCCAGCCCTCCCCACACGACTCCACCTGCAAAGGCTCCCCCCCATGTGAGGCCTCTGAGGACACTTGAAATCACCACCTATCCACCCACAGGCCCAGAATGGTCTTGGGGACACTTGAAACCACCCCCCCACCCAGATCCCCATTCCCCCGGGGACACTTGAAACCGCCGTGGGGACACTCAAAACTGCCCTACATCCACTCACAGGCCCAAGGTTTTCGTGGGGACACTGGATACCGCCCTCCATCGATGCACACGCCGAGGGTTGCCTTGGAGACACTTGAAACCACCCCCTAAAGAACTGCCTCCATCATGGGACACTTGAAACTGACCCTCAGCCAGAACCCTCCCCTTGGGGACACTTGAAACCGCCCTCCATCCACCCACAGGCCCAGGGTTGCCTTGGCGACGCTTAAAACCGCCCCCTACAGAACCACTCCAACCCGGGGATATTTGAAACCGCCCTCCATCCACCCACAGGCCCAAGGTGGTCCTGGTTACACTTGAAACCACCCCCCCAAGAGCCCCTCCCCATTGGGATACTAGAAAACACCCTTGGGACACTTGAAACCGCCCTGGGTACACTTGAAACCACCCACCACAGACCCCTCCCCACCCTGGAGACACTTGAAACGAATCGCCCCAGACCCCTTCCCCCGGGAACACTTGAAACCGCCCTCCATCCACCCACAGGCCCAAAATGGTCCTGGGGACACTTGAAACCACCCCCCACCCAGAATCTCTACTGCTGGGGACACCTGAAACCTCCCTGGGGACAGTTGAAACCGCCCTCTGCTCCCCAAACTCCACCGTGTTGCTCCAGGAGCCCTAGGTCAGGGTGCGGGCTTCCCTGGCCCGGATGCACAGGCCCGGTGAGGCCCGGGTTCGAGGCCTGGCAGGGCGTAGGTGTTGTCTGAGCCTCCCAAGACCTCAATGTGGGGGAAGACTCGCCATGGGGCAGGTGTAAACTGAGGCACGGGGCGGTTCCAGGAGCACTCACCGGGGAGTCCTGGGAGACCAGCTGGGCACCATGCTAAAAGAACAGAGCACAGGCCTCAGTCAGCACTGACTGCGGGGCAGGGTGCTGGACCGTGTACTTCTGGGTGATGTGCTTAGTACTCCCACGTGCTGTGTGGAGTACTCCCCAGTGCTGGGCTGAGTACTCCCATTTCACACTAATCCTGAAACCCACCTCTCCCAACCAATACTGGACTGAGTAGTCCAGGGTGCTACAACCAGTACTCCCTGGTGCTGGACTGAGTACTCCCGGGTGCTGCACTGAGTACTCCCATCCCTCCCCGGTGCTGGACTGAGTACTCCCATCCCACACCAATCCGGAACCCCACCCCCTCCTGAACGTTGCTGGACTAAATACTCCCCGCCAGTGCTGGACCGAGTACTCCCGGGTGTTGCACTGAGTACTCCCATGCACAGGGCCAGCTGGTACCGGAAGTCGTGCTTGCTCCACTGCCTCCAGGTCCTGTGTGGCTCCCACCATACCTGCCAGCCCTGGAGGCCGCAGGCAATGCTCACGTTTCACAGGGGGTCAAAGTGTTCTGAAAACTGCCACAAATGAATGGAGGGACACCGGGTGGGGTGGGCGGGCTCGAAACTGCCCTCGGTGGTGCCAGGGATACTTGAAACTGCCCTTGTGGGTCTTGGGGGACACTCAAAACCGCCCTGGATGCTCATGGGGACAGTGGAAACTGCCCTCCATCCACCAAGGTGCTCGTGTGGACACTTGAAACCGCCCTCAGTGGTCTCGGGGACACTTAAAACCGCCCTGGATGGTCCTGGGAAAACTTGAAGCTGCTTTTGGGGGTCATGGGGAACCCTTGAAATCGCCCTAGGTGGTCTTGGGGATACCTGAAACTGCCCTCCATGCACCAAAGTGCTCGTGGGGATACTTGAAACCACTCTCGGTGGTCTCGAGGACACAAATCCGCCCTCGGTGTTCTTGGGGACACTTTAAACTGCCCTTGGTGGTCTCTGGGATACTTGGAACTGCCCTGGGTGGTCCAGGGGGTACTGGAAACCACCCTCACCAATTTCACGGGCATAGAGCCAGGCGTCCAGGAAGTGGACGGGGCCAGCGGGGCTCGAGCCGGTGACCAGGGCGTAGGTCTGGGCCCAGAGGCCAGCAAGATCGGGGAGGATGCAGCCCACCTGGAGGCCAGACTGGCACATGTCGGCCAGCACTCATGGTACAGGCCGGTCCTAGGGAGTGGTGGGGCATTAGAAACTCACAATGGCCGAAGGGGGGGACATTAGAAACCGACAATGCCCAACAGAGGTGGCATTACAAACTGACAATGCCAAAGAGAGGCGTTCGAAACTGACAATGGCGGGATGAGCGGGGAACATTAGAAACCGACAATGGTGCAGAGGGGGCATTGAAACCGGCAGGGGTGGCCCCACCTGGAGTCCAGATCCTGAAGGAATACTGTGTCCCCCGCGGTGCCTGCGGCCCCAGTGCCCATGAGCAGTTCAGGGCCTGGGCCTCGAAGACATAACACACAAGGCCTGGGGAAACGACATGGTGGCGGGGGGCTGGAGGGTGGAGGGCCTGTGGGGAGACTTACCCCTGAACCTTCAACCCCACGACCTCTGACACTTCAACCCCAAAACCCCTGATCCTTCAACCCCATGTCCCCTGACCCATCAACCCATGACCCCTGACCAGTTCAACCCCATGATTCCTGAACTTTCAACCCAATGACCCCTGAACCTTCAACATATGACCTGTGACCCCTGACCCTCGATCCCCCCCCTCCTACCCGGAACCTCAGGACCTCACCCGGGTTTGTGAACCCCAGGCCTTTGGTCAGGGGCCTCCTGGCCACAGTGAGTGTAACCTCGAACTCGACTCCCTGGTACCACAGGAGATCCCAGAATTCGCAGCTACATTGTCCGACGGGGACCTTGGAGAGCGGGGGTTCGGTGCCTTGACATAAACCGGAACACCTGGGAGATCCATTCGTCCATCCATGCCTCAACTTAGCCCCCGGAACACCAGGGAATGTGGGCCAGCCCACCCCTGCCTCAGTTTACCCCACAGCCCCCACCATTGGCCTCCCAGGGTGGGGGCCTGGTGTCTCCGTCGTGCCTCGATTGCCCCAACTGTCCAGCAGTGTGACCGACCCCTTGTTCGGGTTCACAACGATGCACCGGGCCTCTGTGGTGGTGGCCACACAGTGCAAGCTTAGCCTGTGGCTCCTGGAGTCAAAGGTCAGGCCCAGGTCAGGTACAGGGTCAGGGGTCGCAGGGCCCAAGGTTGGGGGGGTCTCAGGGGTCAGGAGGGCGCGGGGAAGCTTCCAGAAGATGGTGTGGGAGTCTCTGGTTGGGTTGGGGGGGTCACGAGGAACAAAGGTGAGAAGTCAGGATCATCCATACAAGGGTACTGTGTTCGAATCCTCCCTTGGGCTGATGGAGGAACCAGAAAGGAGATGAGTTACCCGGATGAGCTTCAGCCATGAGGACGAGGAGGAGGAGGAGGAGGAGGAGGAGGGGGAGGAAGATGGAGGCTGCAGACCAGGGGAGGATCAGGGCAGGAGGCCTGGACCTGGAGAGCACTGTGGAGAGAGCAATGGGGATGGGTGGGTGGGTGGGTGGGTGGATGATTGGGTGGATGGGTGGAAGAGTGGGTGGATTGATCGGTGGGGGGGTGGATGGGTGGGTGGATCTATGGGTGGGTGGATGGGTGGATGGGTGGGTGGATGAATGATGGGTGGGTAGATGGGTGGGTGGATGGTTGGGTGGGTGGGTGGATGGATGGGTGGGTGGGTGGATGGATGGGTGGGTGGGTGGATGGGTGGGTGGATGGATGGGTGGGTGGTGGATAATTGGGTGGGTGGGTGGGTGGGGGATGGGTGCTTGATCTCATCCCTCTCTCCTTCCCCCTCCCTCTCCTCCCTGGTGGCCCCGGGGGCTTTCACACTCACTGCAGGCCATTGGCACATCGGGTCGGGTATGGGGCAGCCAGGGTGCCCGTCTTGGTTCCGGGGGTTTGGGCTGTCAGGTGTGGACCCCCGGATGGGTGTCCTGGGGAGCTTGGGGCGGCTGGGCCCCGACATTTCTGGGCTCCGGACGGGGAGTGGATGCCGCTTCCCCTTTCTCACTTCTCCTGGGGGTTTCCTGGCTCCTGGGCATCTCATTCTCCTTTCTCGGGGATGGGGAAGCCAAGGCGGCACCCCGTTGAGGACAGGCCTTGGGGCCTCGGGGGTGCGGGTGCCATTCACAGACAGACAGACAGACAGACAGACAGACCTGAGTCCTCCTTGGGTGGTGGTGCTGGGTGCTGAGTCCTCCTGGGTGGTGGTATTATGTGCTGAGGCCTCCTGTGTGGTGGTATTGAGTGCTGAGTCCTCCTTGGGTGGTGGTGCTGGGTGCTGAATCCTCCTTGGGTGGTGCTGGGTGCGTCTCCCAGACAGAGAGACACAGTCCAGTCGGAGGAATGGGGGGGCGGACAGAGGGACGGACATGTGGATTGGGAGACGGAAAAGGAGGGACGGGCGGACACACAGACGGAGAGAGGCGCAGACACACAGACAGACGGACAGACAGGACAACATAGAGACAGACAGGGAGACAGACAGACGCACAAGAGATGGACAGACAGATGGACAGGGAGACAGACACATAGACAGACAGATGGATGTACAGATGCAGGGGGCCCTGAACCCCGGGCGCTCTCCTGACTAGCAGGAGAGGCAAGGAGGCGCGCCCCTCCCTGCCGAGGGTGAACCCAGAATAGGTAATAAGCAGCAAGTCGCCCGCACGCAGCCCAACCCAACCTTTATGCCACAGTTAGATGGTCAGTCGACTTGGGCAGAGTTCAAGACCGCTCTCTGTTTATTGGCGCGAACCCCATCTTAAGTATGGGCAATGGCAGCAGGAAGAGGAGGGGTGTAACATACCTAGTCAGGGGCTACGATTGGCGGTTGGAGCTGTCCGTCAAGGGTGGAAGGCCATGGGACCTCCCTAAGGGGCGGCCTGAGTCTATGTCACTACCAGCAGGACCACCCCAGGTTACTGCCTAGAGCTGCCTTCCAGTTCCGGACCCCGAAGGCAGGCGGGGTTAGCCAGGATCCCTCTCCCCGGAGGCGGTGCAACAGTCACACAACTCCAGGGCGTGCACAGTCGGGGCCAGGCGGTGCGCCCCACATCTCCTCCTTTTCTGTATAATAAGCTGGTGGATGTCCTACTCGAGAAAGCGCCTGTCTTAGGTCGTCCCCCCTGAAGGATCTTACCTGTCATTGGCTGGCCATCCTAGCTCGTCGGGCCACCCTGCCTATGAGGCTTGCCAGCCCCAGCAAAGGAACAAGGGGGGAGGAGAGGGGTCTGTGCTCAAGAGGAGGCCCTGCTATTTCTGCCTCACGCCTGTGCACTCTGGTAGGCTGCACATCCTGGAAGGGGCCATGACCAATTTCATAGGGTTCCCAAATGGCTAAAGGCAGCATAATGCTGCCAAACCACCGTTGACTGGACAGCTCTGGCTCATTGCTTAAGAACTAGGGGAAGCCTATTTGCCCTAGCATGGTCAGGTGTAAATACAGAGGCTATATAAGCACAGAGGCAAATGCAAACACAGGTCATGGGGGTCTCTCCCACGAGGAGGAGAGGGTAGGGGAGCCACCAGCATTCCTTCCAGAGGGACCAGCCAACACAGCAAGCCTGCAGCTCCCAATGAACAGTACCCACACCTTGCTCCCTGTTGATCTTGCTAGCACCTGGCACTGGACCGTACATGGGGGGAATGGAGTGGATCTGGTGAGAGAACAGAAACACTTATTTCCTTGAAGCTTAAGAACATAATGGGAGGGCTGAAAGTGAGGAAGTGGGTGGATGGACCTTGAATAAACATTCAGAACCATCTAGTTCTCCTTTCTGTTACAACCTAAAGCCTGCAAGACCAGAGATCTGTCACACAACTCTCATCTTATTGGCACGAAAAGGGTCCGAGGACATGTTAGATTGTTGCAGAGCCATAAATGAAGTACTCATTTTCAATACTTGATGCACTTAGGGTACATTTGAAACCCATTTCCCTCTTCTACCTTTACGCTTCTATCTCCCTAACACACCTGAAGCCAAGTTTATCATCCAATTGAGGAGGAAGAGAGCAGAGGACGAGGAGAGCAGAGGAGGAAGAGAGCAAAAGAGGCGGAGAGCAGAGGAGGAGGAGAGCAGAGGAGAGCAGAGGAGCTCAGAGGAGTGCAGAGGAGAGCATTATTTATTTTTTTTGTTTTGCTCCCAGCTGGGAGGAGAGCCACAGTCTGAGGATGGTCCTTGCCTGCGGGTCCCCGTGCTGAGCCCCATACAGGTCCCTCACCGCGCCTGCCTGGCACCTACTCTGCCAACTACTTGTGCAGCCGCCAGGACTGAACTTTGGAGGACTTGTCGCTACTCCTCTGGCCAGTTGTCTTGGCAGGAGGTAGAAGGTGGCCAGAGGACCCCCCCCTTACCATGCTGGTGAAGAAGCCTGTGGGGAAGGGAGCAGGGTGAAAGGCTGGATCTGAAGAACCCAGCCCTTCCAGGCAGCATTGCACCTGTGCCATGCCCCCGTGCACCACCCTGGCCACCCTCCTCTCCGGGGTGGCCATGATTTCATGTCTGTAACTTGGGGTGAAAACCAACGACCTTCAGGCGAGGATCCTCACCCTGGAATCTGCTAAAAGGGCACCCTCCGTTCCCCTGCTGCCGGAGAAGGCAGATCAGCTGAAGACCATAGTACTTGAGTGGAGCAACTTCTCGCTCAGGTGTGTGAGGCTGGGCCTTGCTCGAGGGGGAGTTGCATGTGGATAGAATTTTGCACAGGTTCAGTCAGTCTACAGGATCCACCCTTACTGGTTATACAGTTGATTTGGGATGTGTGAGCCTCTGTGGTATCTATTTATTCAAGTCCCTTCCTTGGTTTCTCTCCAAGTCTGTGTGGAGGATCTTCCCTCTGTCTTCCTTAAGGATTGCATGTTGCAATGGCAGTAGGGGCTTTGCCCGGCTGTTTAGTTTTGTGGAGTCTGGGCTGTCAGCATTCTCAGTTGTATGGAGAATATTCATTGTAATGCTCACATCTGTTTTTCATTTGATAAGGTTAGGCCTTATCAATAGAGAATGGTAAGCACTCTTAAAAGTGAAATAAGCCCATTGATTTAAAAATTCATTTAACTCGGAATTCTTTTCATATTAAATGTTTTAAAAATTGGGAAAAAAAAGTTTTCCTTTGTTTTTTTGGAGGGGGAGAGTTAACAGAGGTTGTGCTCAGATATTGATGAATGGAGAATTGAAAGGGATTCCTTTAAAGATGACTTAGACTCCAGTAGCGAGAGGGTAGTTTTTCTGCCAGTGGAGAGATGCAGTAGTTTGCAGCCCGAATGTGATAAAGTATGTCTACAACATTGGCTGTTATTGATAGGACACACATTGCCATGAGCTGCATTGTTAGTGCCGGAGTTTTGCCTTGGCTGTGCAGGGAGAGGGTGGGGATAGTTGAATAATGAAGAAAGGTATTACCCAAATCTTTCAATCTATGTCAATGTTAAATTGATTTTTAAATTAAAAACAAAATTATGTCTTGAGTACTGTTAGCATTGGCTAAGATCCATGCACTTACATAAATGCTGTTTGTGCAGGCTATCAAACATTATTAACAGCCACAGAGGAAGAGTCCCTGAAGAACTCACAGAACTGGGATACTACTGCTAGCTCTTAATATATCTTCTTTTCCTACAGGAATCCTACGAACACATGGCTAAACTGAGAATCACAAGAGAAACACCTTCTGAGTGCAACTGTCCAGCAGGTAAGAAATGAAACTTAACTAGGTTCCATCTAGACGAGAGCATTTGCAAACAAAAGATCATATGCCTGTCAGGTCTACCTGTAACAGTAACAGAGAAAGAATGCAGACCCAACTTGCTTTAAGAAAATCAACATGTCTCCCTTTGACAGATGGTGAGTAAAGCCACAAATATTATTTTAAGCAGCATACCAGTGTCTGTGAGGGGAAAAAAAAGAGCTAATCACCATGAAAAATATTGGCAAGGGGATATACAAATTTCTTAGTATCCCGGATTGAAAAGTCATCTTCAATTTTATTAAATAACTTCAGTGTTCGTGGTGAACATGGTCTGAATAGCTGTGAAGCCCTGGTGTCTAATGTTATATTAGTGCAGAGTTTTTTGTGGTTATTATATTCGCAAGAGATCTGACCTGTAGGTAAAAATGAAGACTAAAGGAAATTAGTTCTTTATTTTGTTCTCAGTACCTTGCCAGAAATATTCTTCCATGTTGTCCATTTTTCTGTGTAGTTATAAGAAACCATAGTGACAGTGTGTATTAGAAGGATAGAGACGAAAGGGTAGTGAATGAGCACCCCCACCCCCCACCCCCGAATCATTAAATCTTCATTCAGAGACTTCTGAGCCTTGGTTGTTGTCTGTAGACCTAACAATTTAAAAGCTCTTGGAATATGGCCAGGGGAAGGCATTTAGTGGATACAATATTATATAAGGCATCAAAACTCCCATGAATCTCAACAAGTTCTTTAGATAAACATGGTGAATGTATTTATGAACATTCTAGTTTCTTTCATCCTTATGCATGGAAAATGAGTCTTTTTCTCTCATATGGAAGAGCTCATTTCAATGTAGTCATGTGCTTCATAATGACACTTCAACCCAAGACAGGTCACAAATATAACAGTGGACCCCTAAGATTGTGTAACCTAGTGATGTCATAGCCAGCTTAGTTTGTGTGAGTGAGCTGTGTGATGTTTGCTCAGCAGTGGGATGGCAACAGCACAGCCCTTAGCATACGCCCCAGTTATGATTAAGCTGCAGGTGACTGTGAAAAACTTTGCGGCTGCTGTTCACTGCTGGCTCACGCCTGTAATCCTGGCTACTCAGTAGGTGGAGATCTGAGAATTGCAGTTCAAAGCCAGCCTAGTCAGCAAAGTCTATGAGAATCTTATCTCCAACAAACTAAGGAAAAGCTGGAAAAGGCACTGTGGCTCAAGTGGTAGAACGCTAGCCTTGAGCACAGAGAGGCTCAGGGATAGCACCCAAGACCCTGAGTCCAAGCCCCGGGGCTGGGGATAAAAAGGACTACTGCCTGTAATTTCTTATAGTTTGCGGTTGGTTTTTGTCTCATGATAACTAGTTCAGGCACAGTTTAGACTTTTCAATTTTCAGGTTATACAGCATAAAAGCTTTTAGTATTTGTATTTAGTATTTGTATTTGACCATCTTTGAGATATATTATTTTTTCAGTGAAGGCTTTTGATGAGAAGACAAAGCGTGGATGTTTGACATTGTGTGTTTCATCCTGAGTAGTTGAGAAAGACCTCAGAAGTAAGATATTCAAGGGAAGAACTTTTCCAGGACAGGAATGAAATCACAGCTGCCCCTGCCCCATAGAGATGATGTTAATTTCCCCGACAGTGGGTAGGGTAGGTATAGGACTTCACAAATCACACCTGGCAGGAAAGAGCATCTTTTGAATATACAAAAAAATCCAGTACACGGGCTGTGTGTATGTGGGGAGCTTAAATTTAATTTGGAAGATTCATAACAAACTTGGTAAAATGTTGAAAAGTGACCACACTGAGTTCTATTTCCAGAGGAGATCCTATTGTTTTTATGATGCTTCTTTTAGGCCAGTGATTGAACTCTTGTCATCTGGGAGAAAGCTATTATCCTTAGAGTTTGCTGTATATTCCCTGGGATGATTATTACAGACTTTGTTTTTCCATCTTGCTTTTTTTGGGGTCAGTCCTGGGCCTTGGACTCAGGGCCTGAGCACTGTCCCTGGCTTCTTCCCGCTCAATGCTAGAACTCTGCCACCTGAGCCATAGCGCCCCTTCTGGCCGTTTTCCATATATGTGGTGCTGGGGATCGAACAGAGAGCTTCTTGCCACTAGGCCATATTCCCAGCCCTGTTTTTCCATCTTAATGTGATAAATGAATAATAAACAGCAATTCTCTTGGGTTGTTGTTTATTGGTTGCTCTATCACCTGCTTTCCTTCTTGCCACCACTAGAACTCTGCATTACATCAGTTTTTACCTGGCTCCTTGGGAGGGAACTCTGAAGGGGCACATTCAAACACACAGACCCAGATGGGGTTTTTGGTGAGTTACAGAAATAAACTCAGTTCTGCTTGTCCAATAACAAGACATCACCCAAACGCAGGCTTTGTGTTAAAAGATTCTGGAGAAAACCAGCTGATGCAGGATTATCTTAGGGAATGAGCTGGCTGGCCAAAGGGCTTAGAAAGAAGATATGGCACTTCCCACCTGATTTGGCTGGAACCTCTGTTCGCCATGTGTGACTAAGACTTGTCACCCAGACATCTGTTTGCAGGACAGAGTGAGACAAGTGTGACTCAACTCAGTTCTGTGGACACATGCCCATCCATTGAAGTTGACACTCTTGATGACAGGCTGAGTCCTCAGAGCCAAGGGTCGGTAGCAAAGAAGCAAATTTGTGTTGTTTGTACTCACTGATGGCTTCTGCTAGAACTCAGGTCTTACTGGGGTTTTCCCAGGTAGCCTCTGTGGGAAGGCTTTGAGGACGATTTATTGAATGGCTTCTCACAGTAGGAGAGGCTCTTTGTGAATTACTTTCTATAACTAGGAGAGTTTTAAGTGCTAGCAATCTTAGGATTTGTCCCCTGGGCAGAGGGACTCCAGAGCTAGAAGCCTAATAAGGAATCCAGAATGAGCTGGATATGTCTAGACTGCAATCTTAGATCTGATACTAAATAATGGTGTGACTGTGATCAAATGAATGCACTTCATTTTTTCACCAGGAAAAAAAAAGACTAGAAATTCCTTCTCCATTGTATGATTTATGTAAATTGTTTGCATATTAGTGTTTAGAGCTTAAATAATACTTCTGTTTTTTTTTGTGTTGGTTTTTTTTTTTTGTAAGTTTCTCAGAAAGACTAGGCAAATTCTCTTACCACTAAAGCTGCACCCACAGTTCATTAGTCTTTTTCTTACATTCCTTCCTCTGCTCCACAGAGGAACAAGTGGGAAATGTTGCAAAAGTTGCTCAGAACCTAAAGCTAATATACATAGCGGTTAGTTAAACATCTGTAGGTCATTTATAAAGATAATCTTGCATGTCAGTATCTCTTGGTGTTGTAGCAGTGGAAGTTGGGGTTTTCATGATACCTAGTTTGTCTCCAAAGTGTTCACCAAAATGACAGGGGAAACAGACCATTTAGACTGAAGCATACCGGTAGAAAGACTTGGATTTATTGGGCATGGACTTAGTAAAGAGTGTCTTTACAGCTTCAATATGAGATGTTACCAAAATGAGTGTCTTCTCCATCTGACTCGTAGACCTATTCAAATCAGATTTATTTATACAGTGATATTTATAACATAAAATTGGACAGTCATTATTATATCATCTTTGTCCTCAGTAGAAAGGCATATTTACCTTTTTTGTAAGATCAAGAGACGCTCTAGAAAACCAAAAGAAAATTTTCTTTTAGAACCCCAAATAATTCATCAAAGCTATGTTTAGCAGATTTGCGTTAGCAATGCAGAGACAAGGAAATAACAGCTGCTATTTGTGGCTTGATCCCTGTCATACCTAATTGTCTCTAAGAGAGTAACTTGGCTCGTCACTATGGCTACAGAATTCTACTTCAGGTTGTGTTCTTTGGATCTTCCATGAAGTATGCATAAAGCAGGCATATTTACAGAAAGGTTTCTCTGTCCAGCCAATGAAGAACGAGGGAATGGATACACCATTCAAGTGATAAGAACTCATTCATCAGTACCATTGGCCTCCTCAGCCTATTAGGTGTTGAAAAGATATGTCCCAGCCATCCCAGAGGGACCATGCAGAGATCATCACAGACAGGAGAAGAAGGTTCAAAAGGAGGTTTATTAGTGGGGCCATAGTTCCCATGGGAGAGGGAGCTACATGGTGTCTGCACCTTATCCAGGTGGCAGCTTCTCTCTCTGGGGGTAAAGGGGAAGTAGATAGGTAGTGAGTAGGAGTAGCTCATTAGGTATGGGTGGATCTGGGGGCTAGTGGGAGGAGCTGAGGACCTGAGGCTAAGGAAATGCAAACAGGTATAAGAACCTCTGTGGTGTCATCCATGTAGAATAGGAAATGAAGAAAGCCACCTTGGCTTTTTCATTAACATGTTACACAATCTTGTGCAAATCATTTCCACATATGGGCTTTTTACAAACTGGTCATATCATTGTAAGTAAGAGCTGGGCAATAACGACTTAGCATCTTAGTCAATTCTCTACCTAGCATAAATTCTAAACAGTACCAGATTTTGGGATTTTTTTGGGGGGGGAGCAAATAAGGCAGACTTGCCCTGTATCCTCATGGAGTTTCTAGTTCCATGAAGATGACACCAAATGTTAATTTGGAAAAGGACTTTCCATGTGGGATAAGCAAAATCAAGAGGAGTACATTTGGGAGCATATAACTTAAATCTATGAAATTTTTACAATATGGGAAGTTGTTTAAATGTTTTGGTGGTAGAGAAAGAAAACTATACTTATGTTTCAGAAATTCATAATAGAAGAAAATATGGCTCCTGAGAAAATCTGTAGGAATGGATACAAAGTTTGTTGGTTGCCTTTTGAATTCTTAAGAATTGATGGAAGGTAGATAAAGGTACACTGGTAGCTGATCTGGTGATATTCCAAATGAAAGAAACATGATATTTTTTTTTCTTGGTCATGGGGCTTGAACTCTGGCCTGGGCTCTGTCCCTGAGCTCTTCAGCTCTACCACCTGAGCCACTTTCTAAACATGATTTTTTATATAGAATGGACAGCTGTTCTATATGATGATAGTCTATTCTATTCTATGAATAGTGAGATTAAAGTTGAGAACTTCTTGTGTGGAGTGTTTAACAGCTACCGGTAAAAAGTGAGACTAGAAGCCATCTGGTGGTGGCTCAGAGTTACAATTCTAGCTTCTTAGGAGATTGCAATCTGAAGGTTGAGATTCAAAGCCAGCCTAGGCAGGAACTTCCATGAGTCTCTCACCTTCAATAGCCACCAAAAAGCCAAATTAGAGCTGTGGCTCAAGTGATAGAAAGCCAGCCTTGAGCAAAAAAGTTAAGGGGCATTGCCCAGGCCTGAGTCAAGCCCTAGTATGAGCATACACAGAAAGTAGATACTTCTTAAGGTATCCTCTATACTTATGAAATGACTATTTACAAAGTGGGAGTAAATGCCAACAAGCGCAAGTACCCCTCATTCCCAAGTGGGAGCAGTACCAATCCTGGTGATGGATTGAGGTCGCCCCAGTATGGTGATGGACGTAAATGGTCACGCTTGCTTTGAGATAGAGCATTCTTCCCCCTGGTGTCAGAGCCTTTGTGTTCCTTTGCTAATCCAGTGGACTTGAGCATATAAAACTCCATGTCTTGCTGTATACATTTTCAATGATATAGAGATCAGAAACAATTTTACCTTAAGAAACTTGAATAAGCAACTTGAGATGGTGAATGTTATGGAAATGAAAATGGCAGATATTCTCCACTTCCTGTGACACAGAACAGGGCACAGTGATGAGGTGCCCCCACGAATGTCCCCCAGTAAGTCTTTCTGAGGCCTAATGAATCCAACAGGCTGGACATGACATGCTCAGTGACTTTTCTGCTGAGAGTGGACAAGGACAAGTTGCCTTTGAAGGGGTGTTCTTGTTCTCTTTTGTCTGCCTTGTTTACAAATGAAGAAGCTAATTCTTCCAATTCTTGCTCTGTGATGCTTGGCTTGGAACTTGAGGCCTTTTCCTTGCTTCATTTAAACCACTCCTCCAGTTCCTTTTTTTTTTTTTTTGGCTTTTGAGTTATCTTTGGATAGTCTTTTGGGCTGGCCAGCCCTCCCCTTCCTCTATCTCTTCCACCTTTCTCCCTTTTCCTCTGCCCTTTTCACTCTTCTCCCCTTTAACTCCTCCTCCCCTCCCTCCCCTGCTTTTCATTTGATCAGGTGGTCTCAAGACTGTGCTGCCTCCCTACCTCTGTTCCCCAGTATCTGGGAAACAGAAGTGTGCCACGATGTCTGGCTTCCTTTCCCTTTCTCACTGTAGTAATTCCGTTGGTAATTATGTAAAAGGATACCAATACTATATGGAATTTCAATTCACTGTACCTTATCGATTGTGTGGGAGCAAGCATTCTTTCAAGGCCACAGTCTGCTCTGCTTCTGATTGCTTTGTAAAGGTGTAAAATCAACACTGTGACATGACCAAAATGGAAGCCATCCAAGACCTATCATGAAAAACTGTTTGGGTGCCCTCCTTACCATGTTAGAGACTTTCTGGGGTGGTTTGGTGGAAGTGGAGAATGTGAAAACTGTGTATGGATGACTCTGAGCTGCAGGCTGAAACCTGAAACCCAGGATAGGACTGGTTACACCTAGAAGCATTGCTACCTAACCTGGCTTGCCAAGATGGGTGTAGTTGGTGGAGTGGTTTAAAGTGCCATGGAATTTCACAATGCCCCATCCCTCCCCAATTTGTGTTAACAATGGTGATTCTTACGGGAGATAGGAGGAAACTGAGCTAAATAGGAGTTCACTGCTCCACCAGTTTCTCCCAATTGAATTGCGAGCTATCCCTTGTCTTCTTTGGTGATGGACAAAATCAGTAGAGAAAGCAAATAGTTTCTCCAACCCATCAGCTCTAAGATACCTGAAATGCAGTCAATGTTGCACACTGTGTATAGTAGATACAGCCACAGCCATGAACTTTGGGCTAGTATTCCAACAGATAGAATAAGTGGAATTAATACTGTCATTCAACTTACTGTGGAACTTCTTCCCCTCAAAATTGGAATTTCTATGAGTACAGGATAATTTTGAATTGCGATGACACTTCTGACGTCATTGCATCCAAGATGTCACTGCCTCTTCAGTGAAGGCCTTATTCTCTTCACGACTGGTAGTTGAAATGTATTCATTTCCCTTCATAATGTGTTCCTTACATTGATCACTAGATTCATGCAGTTTTTGTTATAAGGGCATACTTATAGGCTTTGACACCTAAATGTAAAAAAAAATTATAATTTCAATTTATAGGCGTTCTGGTCTTCATTATGGACATGAAGCTTTAATTCTTGTATTTAAAATATATTCACACGTTATAAATACAATGATCATATTTACTCTAATTGAGTAAATTGTAGCAAGCTCTGGCTTGTACATTATGTATAACTGGGAGTCAGAATATTGTCTAGATAGTCTTCTTTCTTATCGGTTCCTCTCGCCTCTTCTCCCACTCTTCTCACCTCTTTTCCTCCTCTTCCTTCTCCCTTTTCTTCCAAAAGAGCTCAATGTTCCTCACTGAAAGTGAGGAACATATTCCTTAATCTGTTAGCACTAGAAAGTTGGGGAAATGCACAATGTAACCCACTGTGATATACATCACAAACATCAACATCTCACCCCATCCGTCTGCCTTAAAGTCTGAGATTTTTTTAAAGCCTTTAAGTCATCCCAGTTTTTGACATGTTTCTGTGCATTTTTTCATTTTTCTTTGTGCTGTTTTACTTTTTGGTGCCTGCACCAGGGCTTGTACACAGGTCCTGAGTGCTATCCCTTAGCCTTTGCACTCAAGGATAGTGGTCTACCACTTGAACCACCACTCTGTTTCCTGATTTTTTGGTGATTAATTGTAGATAAGAGACTTTCTGGTGCATGCTTTCTTTGAACCTTGATTCTCAGAAATCATTCTCTTGAGGATTACAGACATGAGCCACTGGCACCTTGCTCCTTTGAGCTTTTATTCTTCACACATATGCACATAGAGTCTTGTCAACAAGTTGCTGCTGCCATTAACTTTTTAATATAGTTATTGTTAACACTAGAGTTTT